>NC_134370.1:64657500-64815000 GCF_035582795.1 Mycteria americana | reverse complement strand
CTAGGCTGAATAAGCAATGAAGAAGTTGGAGAAGGGCACATCAGGCATTCTTGGCAGTGACCATGGCTGACAAGAGGTAGCAAAGCTAAGGAACATATGTTGTCCTATACATGGAAATCGGAAATCGTCTGCCCAAAGGGTAAAAAAAAGAAGGGAAAGACACATGGCTAATAACAGGGATCTGCAGCAGATGGAGGTAGTTAATCAGGTGAAGGATGTAGGCAAAGGGAATTCTGCCTACCTAGAGAACAATGCATAGAGGGGAAAAAATGGGGAATATGACTGAGAAGCAGGAAGTTATAAGATGGGTGTTTTTAAACCATGAAAACGCTGGCATCAGATTCCAGCCATGAAACAATGGGCAACAGAATAAATAAAAACGCCTCTCTCCTGATCTAATTGATTAGATGGATAGGAGGACTGTCCATGGTGTCGTTTTTCACCAAAGAGATATCAGAAAGGGGTTTCTGAGAAAGGGTTGCCAAAAAGATTTACAGTGGTTAATCATCTCTTGCAACAGTATTATCTTGATTATCTATGCCATGGGAGTATGAATGGCTATTCTGAAGCATTATTTTCAGGAGTTCTTTCATTACATGGTAACACATGAACTGTACTGAAAGCTCATGGCAAGGAGCAAATCCATTTGGCCTTTGCATTTCTGTTTTGTAGAAATGGGCATTTGAAGTATCTTGGTAGATGGTTTTGTTTTCTGCTGGGACATTTGCGGGACCGGAGGACTGCAGGATGGGTGTATTCATCTCGTTTGCTCCTTTCTGCAGCTGATTCCAGGCTGGATTCTCAGGCACAAATGCAACCAACTAAATAAAAACGATGTAAAAGCCCCCCTACTTTCCAGTAACTAGACTAAATGTCTCCCAGAAGGCAGAAAAAAACCCCAAAGCTTCTGTCTTGAATAGCTAAACCTGAACAGATTAAATATGACAAAAATGCTGCATATGGGTTTGTTGCCATTTTAAAGGTGGAAAAACTAAAGCAGAGAGGTGAAATGACCTGCCTGAGATCACAGACAATTAGTCTAATGACACTGCTAAGAAAAGAAGCCAGACTTTTTGTTCTTTAATCACCAGATCATCCCTTCTGGTTATATTTAACATGTGAAATGTATTGCTAGAAACACTCCTATGGATGACTCATGACATACTAAGCAGACTTAAAAGCCTCGAACAAACTATAAAATCATCTGAAAAGACAAAGACCAGAAAAAAGAAAGGAAGAAGATAAGAGATTAACGAGAAGGAAGAAGTGATAACATCTAGGATTAATATGCTTTATATTCAACAGCAATCCAAGTAGGGTTACTGTAATATTAACCCTACCTTGCACCACCTTGGGGGAAATGCGGGAGGAGTTACTGTGCGGATTCCACAGGTCACCCATGAGCTTCGCTGAATAACTAACACCGACCTGAGTCTATGAGAAAGGGAACAACGGGAGCTGCAGGCCACCTAATATTGTGGGCCAGAAGTTGCTTTATCTAACCCCATTAGCAGTGAGTGTGGATTAAGGCTGTGTACGGATCCGTTGCTCTCCGGTCTGCTGAATATCAGGCTTTGGCTGAAGTCACTTCTCTTCTGAACTTGCTGCTGTGTCAAACCCTGTGACACGGCAAATGTAATGTCACAGCACAGTGAAGCACCTATGGGAGAAAGCACCTTCGGAATGAAATATGACTGAAAAAGGTCCGCAAGTCCCCTTTGGCTCTAACACCAAAATTATGAGTGTCTCTCCCAACCTCGAAACTAGTCAGGTAGTTTTGTGAGACAGAGCGGTTGAAAGACAGCTGGACAAAGAAGGAAGAGCTCTGATTAAGGCTAGGGTATTTTTCTTGGCTTACGGAGAATGTAAGTCTTATGTACAATATATGTTTTTAAAGAAGGTATTTTAAATTGATTTGATTACCATAGAGCTGACACATACTGCACAAAAAGAACAACAGGCGGGAAAATTCATTTATAATAGCCAGTAAATGAATTTTCCCAATGCTTGTTCTTTTTGCACAGTACGTGTCAGCTCTATTGTAATCAAATCAATTTAAAATACCTTCTTTGAAAAATATACTAGTATTTATTACCAGCTCATACCTTTTTGATCTGAAGTATATATATGCATATGTGTGTATATATATATATTTATACATACGCATATGAAATACCATCTTTGAAAAATATAGTTGTATTTATTACTAGGCTACCTTTGGATCTGGACTATACATGTATATATGTGTGTGTGTGTGTGTATACATATATATGGAACAGGGTTTTTACCTATGTAGAAAGATGAGGGAAGCAGAAAGTTTCACATAGTGCTGATGGCATCCAGTAACCCTTGAATTCAGACAGAAATCCCAGAGGGAAGATTACTCCACCAGTCTTCCATGCATACCAACAGGACTTGGACGAATGCATAGCAAAGACGGGGTATCAAAGATGAGCTTAAGGAAAACTTCACGTCTCTCCTCACAACTTATCGCACCAAGGCAGGTGGATTTTGCAGGGCTCCTTCCCCAGCTCCAGTTGCCTCCTAATATCAGCACCATGACAATGACAGAGAAACTAATTGATGCTCTGCATATGGCCCTCTTGTTTACCGCAGCCTTTCCTGCAAACGTTTTCAATCTGTAAAGCGAAGCAGTATGGTAGCATGGTCCAGCTGGTAGCAGCAGGACTGAACTTTGCAGAGCAGAAGAGTTTGCTATTATCCTACAAGCCAAAGGATGCTCTTTTTCATCTGCTCCATCTCCTGCAGCATGCGGACGTAGAGTCAGGGACAACTCTGCCCACTCAGGCCTGGCTCACCAAGGACAGAAGCTGTAATCCCTTTCTCCCAACGTGAAGGGACAGGGACATTTCACCCAGTGGCTAAAGACCATCGAGTTTGGGAAATTTACCCCTCCCTCCGCCAGCTCCTTGTAGGTGCTGAAAGGCTGGCTGACAGCCAACAGAATTAAAAATCCATACCACAGCTTAAGGGAAAAAGTCTTTCTTCCCCTTTGTTTAGCCTCATTGCCTAAGGAAAGGGCACCAGTGTGGCCATACTGTTTGGGTGTATACATTGCTGCCTTTCTATTTTAAACCTCTCCCATCATTTCTGAAACCTCTGTCTGCCTTCGGCTGTATCTGGCAGAGAGTAGTGGCCTCCAAGCTATTATATTGCCGCAACCATTGTGAGAATAAGCCACCAGGCAGAGGACAGAAGCGCTGTTAATGGAGGAGAGGGCTGTCTCGTGAGGGCAACCTTTATTAGACATCAGAGAATCAGGGCAGAGGAATGCCCCTGAGGCGAGGCTTCATTAGGTCCTGCTGCTTGAGGAATGACTGGCTTTTCCGTCCTGCGAAGAGCCCTCTGGGGTAGGGGTTACGCCTTTCCCAATGATAATTACAAAAGGATGCAGCCGATGATAACTGAAAATGGTGCCACATTTTGGGGAGGGCAAAGCCATTTACAGCCAGTGGGAATCTTCCTAGTGGCTTCACTGAGCCTCAGTCAGCCCCGCAGAGCAAATGGCTGCACATCTGGGTGGAGTTCAATGGGAAACATCTTTCTCAGCCCACGAAGATACTAGCGATTTCAGCGTTTTCCTGTTCTGGGCTGGGAGGAATCGCAAGTCTTTTAGAGGTTTTTAATGAGCAAACAGGGAAGGAGAGTTGAGAGTTGAGGTGAACGAGTTGCCAGGGGTTGTGACACCCGCCCAAAAGCAAGGTGCCTTCATGCAAGCCCTTTGCCTGTCTCATTCTGCCGAAGGTTTGCTTCTCAGTGCCTGGGCGATTTGTGATTTCAGGGTGGTTCTGTCATTTACTGCCTGAAATGCATCTGATCTCTATCTCATTTCAGAGGTGATACAGTGCCGAGGAAACAAGCTTGCTTGCAGAAACATCACCCGCTTGCAGCAGAAATATTTGTGGGCTAGACTGGCATGTGGGACGGATCCTTGTGCTGTGCCCCTGAGCCCTTCACCATCTGAAAATCCACACGTGAATGGTTACAGTCAGAAGCCATGCGCTCTGTTGGGGCAGAGGGGCTCATCACAACCTGGTCTGAGTGTTGTGGCTTGAGTCTTTGTCCTCTTTACTGACGTTTTGCATTCTTTTTTGTTTATGGATTTTTTTTTTCTTTGGTTTCCAAAAGAAAAAAAAAAATGCCACGAGAAATTTATTGAAATAGCTTATTCATGCATTAAAAAAAAAAAACAAAGCCACCACAAACTTTCAAACTCTGCAATGGCCAGGAATGGTTGCAGAGACAGGTACCTCCAGGCACTACATTTGCAGTAAAGCAGCAGCAAGTGAGCTTTTTAGGCATCGACCAGGCAGCTCCTGCTGGATTTTCCTCACCACCACTAGGGGGGAAGCGGAATTTTCTTCCATAAATTGCCTAGTTGACGGGAAAAAACACCCTATCACATCACTGCAATGTTGAAGGCACTTCAAAACGACTCAGATGTTTAACTATTGTGCTAGTGATCATACATTCACATTGGGCTGCAGGCCAAAAAAAAAGGAGAGAGAGAGAAAAAAAAAGCAAGAGTCTTGCAGCTGAAATGCTATAAAGTGCTGAATTTTACCTTAGAGCTAAACACTCTTCAGTGACAAATTTCAAAGGCCATATGTATGGTATTTTCATGAAAAGCAGAAGACCCTAAATTTCTTTGTTTAACTGGAAGCGATTTCCCTCCCTGAACACGAGGCTTCTGTAGTTCACCTCATTTATTGTGAGGCTACAAATTTTGCTTTCTTTTTTTCCGGCACAGTGAGATCTAGAATATAGAAATAAGGGCAACAGAAATGGAAGAAAAAGTATATTTGTTGTAATGCCAACAGGAAGGTTTGCAAAAAACTACCACTGCCATCTTTGATTGTTTCTAGGGATTACTTCAGGCACGCTGTGTGTTGGAGAGCAGTAACTATGTAATGGTAACAAGAAGAGGTAGGAAGGGTGAGAAGGGGTTTTTTGCTGTTGGTTTTTTTCTCCAGGACAATCAAAGGTGAGACATACTACAGTGGCCTTTCTGCTGTCAAATTAAAGCCTTAGAATAAATAAGATGGAAAAGTTTCCATCTGTTGTATGATGCCACCTTCTGAGCTATGTTGTTACACTTGAGTAGCAAAGTTTTGAATATTACATTATTTTTAAGAGGCTTAAGGCACTGGGATTCTTTTAATCTACGTTCTGTATTTTGAACCCTCAGAAACCGTGCTCCCATCTTTTCTCTGAACTTATAAGGTTTAGAGATCGACTTTTTTTTTGGTAAATGGAAGCTAATTTCCCATGTAATCACATGCTTCCAGGAGCTGGGACTTTAGGGGCTATTTTAAGAATTGGCAGCACTGGAATATTTAGATATTAAGTTTACTATGAAGGAAGCTGGAAGAAATCTGCATGTGGGAAGGCTCACTGAATATTCATACAAATTACTCTAGTGAATCTCATTTTCTACCACTGTCTTCTTTTTCCTGACTGTTCAGACCAGCAAAGTTTTGATCTCAGTGTTTATGTAAAGTTCACTCTTGTCCCAGTATTTGTGTTCCCACTCAGGAACAGGTTCTTGCATGTGAGCCTGTTCTCTGGGAAATTGTGTTATATCCTCCTGACAAAGCTGGAAAGCTAAAGGTCATTCATTCGGGAAATGGAAACGATACAGTCTCCGATCGTGCGGACACATCACATGAATATGAGCCACTGAAAGTTCATGAGCTACAGTTGAGCCAATGTTTACTTGCTTAAAGCATTTGACCAAGCTCTGTGGTTAACAACAAAATCTGTGGCAAGCACAGGGACATGTCTAAGGCGGAGGGAAAACTCCTTTCTGTCAGGACACCTGGACTTGCCTCTTGCAGTGGCCAAGGTGTTGGAGAAGTCCACTCTGAGCCATGCACCGAAGTGCTCCTGCTCTGGGGATTTAAACCGAGCCATGGCTTGTTCCCACCACCTTCATTCATACTGACCAAGTCCCGGCGAGCCAAGCAGGCGGCAGTTGTCTGTGCGCAAGGGTTGCAGGCTCTACTCTGGGATTTTCTTATAGCCAGTTTGCAGCAGGCGTGACCGATTTTAATTTTTTTCATACAAATAAGCCTGGTCAATGCTATTTACATGTGTCGGTAGTGGCAATTCTTACTTTTCAAATTCCTGATGCATGAGAGCATCTCAAAATACAACCAAAGCACCAGGATCCTGTTGCCATTAGCTGATTAGGCTTTACCTGGCACTTGGGAACACAACATGCTTAAACAGAGATGGATGCAAAGCCACACACAAAAGCCACATCTTCGTTTTACCAGCAGAACTGTTGCTAGATAGGCATCATCAATATTTCCCATCAGCTCCAACGATGCCAGAGAAATGCACACACCACGTTACCTTTAGCCTTTCAAATATGGCTTATTTAAGTCAGCTCATTCCAGGTCCTTTCGCGTTGCCTGACAGCTGCCTGGGAGAAGGCCACTGACTTTCCCAAAGTGCGCAGCCATCCGTTCGGCCGGCGCGGGGCGTTGCACATGAAAGCCTCTTGAGATAAATTCATACTCGCACAGGGTGATTACCCGTGGAGCCCTGCTGCATCGCTTGTCTTAAAAAGCAGGACTTTGCTGATCAGTGACGGGCCGAGGTTGGCCTTAATTAACCAGCGAGGTTTCTGTCCTCTGGGCCTTGTGAAGACGTAACCAAAAAAGGCGACTCCTTCTATTCCTCCATTCCCCAAAGATGACAGGACAGGCTTGACATCCTAATCCTTCGGGCTTGTCTTAGTCACTGAAAGGCTCGAGCAGTGTCAGAGCACCCAGCTGATTGCAATCTTCATGCCAAACTCAACATCTTCATTCCAATGAGCAGCTCTCACATTAAATTTCTGCGTGTGTCCCCCCCTCCCCCCTGCCCTCCACCCCCTCTTTCCTTTTTTAAAAAAATGAGACTTCTCTGCTGGAAAACAAAACAGAACTTTAAAAAAAAGAAGAAGAAGAAAAAAGGCAACAACACAAAAAAACCCCTTCTAAACCCTTCAAGCAATAACTGCTGTACAAGGCCAGTTGGGACACAGTCAAATTAGTGAGTTATTATTACCTAGGGGACATTAGAAATCAAGTTTGTTACTGGCAGTTCCTGTTTCTGTAAAGACTTGTTAATAGCTGAAATTTTAAAGGGTGTTGTTCATTGGCAAAGCGTTATTTTTCTAAGCAGCCACCATGTTCTCACCTGCTGCCGTTGCTCCCGAGAGCTGCAAATGTCTGGAGGAGGCGGAGGTTGTTGAAGGGCGGTGGGTCTCCTGCGGAGGGGATCCCTGCGCCCCTGAGACAGGAGCTGCTGGCCCTGCCCGCCTGGGCTGCATGGGAGCCCTCTGCTGATGCAGCCAGAGGCTCGTCTGAATGGGCTGCTTTTAGTCTGGCATGCTCAGAAAATTTTAGGGAAGGAAACGGGTCTTTGAGACTATAGTTAATGCAGAGGTGGAAGGAGAAAGGAGGCTTGGGTTTGTGGTCCCTGAAGGGAAACATTTTTCGGTTGCTTGCAAGTTCCTCAGTCACAATGACTCAATAAATCAGATTTTTCACTCAGGGCCAAATCCTACCCTTGTGAACATCAATGATGCCGGCTTAGGGGAATCTCTGTAAATCTCTGCTAATTTTCATTTTGGAGTGTTGTGGTTTTACACAGCGATGCGACAGAAGCAGACTTCATTTTGGCAGAAATCTGTCCCCACTGTAATTTATGTAACCTATGCAGTCTCCATGCAGTTTACATATGCTTTATGTTAGGGTGATGTTTTCATTGTCTAAAATTATTTAAAAAGCAGAGGGAAAAAAAAAGAAGTCTAGCAAGAAAATGGAAAATGGAAAATACTTGGATTTTGAACTACATATGTTTTTAGAGCTTTTATTTTTGATTGTCTAATTAGGATTTTTGGAGGAATCTCAGTGCGGATGTGGAGGAGAACATACGCTCCTGTCCTGTGTATGCCTGGTCAACGCATAGGAAAGTAAATGTCTTGTAAAACTTCTTGCACAAGTCAGCTACAGTGCAGGAGATGAGAAAAACCTGCCCTGTCAGTATTTTAGCTTTATATATATGTATGCGCACACATGCATATTTACAGGTGTGCATGTATATATTTATATATATAATTATTGTTTACAGTATGACTGGTTACATCTGTCCAGCTGCCTATAAATTTATTATAGGCAATTATGTATGTAACTGAATTCTAAAATGCCCTATAAATCGCGACCATCTGATATGTATATAGTAAATAAATCTTATGTAAGGACTGCATACAGTTCAGAGTTTAACACAATGTACCCCTCTTCCCACCAGGACCAAAGGTGAGTGTTTAAAGAAGGCACAGAGGAAAGCTGAGTTGCACCCCAGTTTTTAAGTTCCTTTGGCCCAAAAGTTCATCTTTTCTCTCTTTTTTCTTTCTTTTTTTTTTTTTTTTTGAAATGAAGAGATGGGTGGCTAGCTGGGAGGAAGCCCTGCCTGTCACTTAGAGCTCAACACAGCATCTCTGGGGTGGGACTTTGGCTGAGCTATCTAACCTCACTCAGTCCTCAGTTTCCCCATCTCTAAAATGGGCACAGGGATAGCAGTCAAGCTCCTGAAAAGTGGCTGTCCAGGGGGCCTGGAGGGGGGCAATGCCCCCCATTCGGCATCCCTAGACGGGAGAGGACGGGCTGGTGCAGCGAGGAGGGTGGCTGTGGGCTGGACACGCTCCTGCACCCCACCAAGGCCATCTCCAAGAGGAGCATCGACCACAACAATAAACACCAGCAGCTGCAGCGGCCGCAATGAAGGATGTCGCCAAAAACAGCAAGAATCCAACTTGCTCAGCCAACTCCTGTTTTCTCAGCAGAAAGGGAGGGGAAGGGGAAAGGCCAGGCTTGAGTCAGGGCTGCCAGTCTGCGGGCTCGGGTGACGGGACGGGATGGGACGGGGGTCCCAGCTGCAGGAGCTGGGGCAGCCTCGCATCTCTCACCAGCCCCGGCCCCGGCTCCCCGTCCCTCCCTCCCCACAGCCCCCGGCTCCAGCCCCTCTCCCCTTCACCACTTTTGCTTTATTTACGAATATGT
This sequence comes from Mycteria americana, assembly GCF_035582795.1. Taxonomy (NCBI): domain Eukaryota; kingdom Metazoa; phylum Chordata; class Aves; order Ciconiiformes; family Ciconiidae; genus Mycteria; species Mycteria americana. The sequence continues at coordinate 64,805,926 of NC_134370.1, read as the reverse complement.
CGCTGGAATTCAAATGAGTTATCTATTCTGTGGCCGCCTCACTTTCCCACAGAGGGCCAGTGCCTGCCTGACGCAAGGTCCGGCCGAAACAGCGCGAGAAGAAAAGGAAAGAGCAAAAGAATGCTTTTCAGCTCTTTTTATTCCTCCCCCCCCGCTCCTTATTTTATTTTGTGTGTGTGTGTGTGTGATGGGTGCACTCTTCACTGGCTGTCCCCCCCTTGCTTGCCTCCTCCCCGCTTTCATCCCCTTGGCCCTGCTTTAGCCCCCTTTATGTTACACGATAGCTCGAATGGAAGCCCAGGAGGGTCCTATAGGGAATGCATAGGATCCCTGGGAGAAAGAAAGCCCCCAACAAGCTATACACCAGATGTATAACGTTATATGGTCAAACTGGCAAACACAAAAGCGGAAAAACAAAAGACGTGAATTAGGGAGAAGCATTCAAAGGCGTGTTTTGAAAACAGCCCAGCCAAGAGGCTGGATTCCCCCTCCTGAGACTAAATGTTTGAAAGAAAAGGTGCTGAAGAAAGAAAGGGAAGAGGGGGAGCAGAAGGGGGTGGGGGAAGAAACCCATTTTTTCTAATTAGCTGAAGTCTAACAGGCCCTGAATTTTGCAACTAGTTTGGGGTTATTTTTTTCTTTTTTTTCCCTCTTCTTTTTTCTCCCTTTAAATCAAACGCGGGGGAGATGAGGTGCCGTAGCTTGTCAAAGTGAGGGGGGCTGGTCAGAGGGGTGTTGTGCCCAAACCTGTGCTGCACCTCTCCCTAGTCAAGGTTGCAATTAGTCCTTGGGCTTTTCCCCGCTGTGTTTCCAGAGGGCTGTGCCTTCCTTTTTATCAGCCTCCCTCTTCTAACTTTGCCCCCACCCACCCACAAATCTTGAAACTGGGAAGGTGCTGGCTGGGGGCAGATGAGAATGGAGGCATCTGCCTTTTTTTTTTTTCCTTTTAATTAGTCTCCGTCAGCTCAACACCCAGCATACCCGACCTGGCTGAACGGCTCTGACCACTTGCCCCAGTCCGAGGTGAAAATTCATCCAAAGGAAAAAAAAAGAAGGAAAAACCAAAAAGCAGGGATTGCAATGTACAGTTGCAGTTGCAGAGATTGCAGGATTACAGGGGCAGATCGAGTGCTCCCCGCTTCTACCACTTGATGCCTCGGCTGCAGACCGGGATCCGTGTGTCTGTGCTCAGTGCTTCTCTCTCAGCCTAAGCCTGCAAAGGAAACTCGGGGGAAACGAGGGGCTGGCTCAAACCAGGCTGCTGCTCCTTTGCTGGTGGCTTCGAAATTCAAGCAGCAGCATTTGCACCTTGGCAAAGATGGCCTGGAGGGTGCCCAGGACAATTCCTCCCCTCATCGCATTGACTGGGCATCACTAAGGGCCAGCCTTTGCTGCCTTAGCTTATGCGTGAAATCAATGGGGCTACTAACAGAGGAAGGATATCTTGTCAGAGCGGGATGGTAGCAGTCTTGCCCTAATTAATTTTCTCTAATCTTGCACAGTGGCTAGTACAGAAATCTTCCCTCTCTCCATGCATGCAAACACACAAATACACAAATCTGCTGTCCTGGCCCTTTTCCTCCTAACTCCATCCCCAGATTTGTAAAACTACAAGAAATGCTAAGATGCACTTGGGGAGAGGGAAAAGAAGAGAAAAGAGAGCAAAGGGAGCAGGTGAACAGCGTTTGCTGGGGAGGGGGAACACATCACAGCTGTAGCGGAGGCACTTTCCATCACCACACAGCATCGCTTGCCGGGTGCGGCTGCGGACCGTGGGCTTTGTAACGAAAGCGTGGTCAACGAGTTAGACCTATTGCGGGGCTCTTTACAGCTGTCATATAAAGCACCAGGCTGCTCTGAGGATGTGAAACCCCAGCCTCACTGCTGTTCTGGTGGTGAAGGCTGCAAGACAGCTCTCCTTATTTCTCTGCGAGACTCAGCCCTCTCCCCTCCTCTGCCAGCGGCAGACGTAGAAGCGCAGCAAACTATTAAGATATCCAATATATAACAAGGGGCTGGCAGAATTACCATGCTGAAAATGTATGTTCACAGTTGAACAATTCATATTTTAGCTCCTTCACCTGGCGGTACATTTTTTTGATATACTTGTGGCAATGGATAAAATAGATTCATTAGCTTTGATTAACCTTCTTTAACTAGAGTTAAAAACCTGCTGCAGACAGCTCTGCTACCAATGCAGCCTTTAGGATGCTTTATCATGTTTAAGACCCAATTACTGTTGTACCAAATAAGAATAAACCATCACAATAAAATGTGGCGCGCACAGCCCTGTTAAAGCTCACGGCAAATAATCATTAATTTATAACAGTGACTTCCCCATTTCTATAGTTTTATTGATGGCTACAGTTAATTCAAGTTGAAAACAATGTAACTTGACACTGATCAGACCAACTAGTTTTCTGGTTTTATTGACTTTTGCCTTTTCTTTTCTTTTTTTCCTTTTTGCTTTGTGTTCGGAGTCTCAAATGGCTACTTCTTAATAAACCCTCATAAAAACCAGGCAGAGAACAGCAAGGCATAGATGAAAAGGCTTTGGGGGAGATTTTCAAAGGCACAAAAGGTGCCTAACTCCCATTGACTTTCAATTACTGATTCATTTTTATTAGAATTTTGAGGAATTAGGGGGGAGAGTTGAGTTTTATGCAGTTATTTGTTTGTGCCAGCCATGAAGCTAGCAGTTTTAAAGAAAAATGATGCTTTAAATCAGTAATTGCTTAGAAACTTTTTTGTTCGTTCATCTGCAACCTATTTGCTTTTCTGCTTTTCAGAGAACTCTTTGATCTTAATAAAAGTCCAGAAGGAATACAGAACATAAATACACTTGTTACTGCAGCTTTTTCATTTTCGCCTAGGACCTGATCCTGCACTCACTTTAAACAGATGATTAACTTCATAAATGTTCGGTTAGGCTTACTCATCAGTGTAAAACTGCCTATCTGCTTAATTTCTTTTGCAGGATCAAATTCTGTGCTAATTGAAAGAGCTTCCATGTGTTTGTTTTACATTTCCTTGCATTTTGGCATAACTGGATCTGGAAAGCAGCTGCAGAATGCAACGTGTTAATTTTGGACAGGGTTTGACTGAAGTGGGAATAATAAACAGTGAGATGCTGCAGCTTTCAGGCAAAGCAGAGTAACAACAATTAAAAAAAAAAAAGGAGAGAAAGATGCTAAGGAAACAAATCTCCAATCAGTAAACTAACAAGTGTAGCTTAATATTTGACTTAGCTGAAGCCAGGCCACCAGGATTGCGAGCTGCTGTTTGGGAGTGGAAAATGTTAGTGTTTGCAGGCCAGCCTTTCTGGTCTGTCTTTTCAACTTTATTTTCTCTTTTGAGTTACACAACTCTCTTTCTGTAATAAGCTAAAGATGGGACTCTGGTTAAACTACACATTTGTTCAGAAAATGAAGTGCAAATTCTCAGCAATGCAAAACATCAAGGAAATAAACTAAATCCCCATGGTTACTAATTTGGAAAGTTTGGGTCAGAGGCATGGTCTAAATCCAGTTACCCCTTTGCTAGGATGTTGTGCCCAATGAAATCTGCTGCTGGCAAGGGTAATGATTATTGTTTCTGGGCTCATTTTAGGACGTTGTGCTCAGTGGATTTTAGTCCAGGTCAGGGTCAATGCCAGGTCTTCTGTGCTGATTTTATGTACCAACGCAATTTTTTTTCAGCATCTTTTTTTCTTTTCTCATAGCTCCCATAGTTTGCGGTGGTGACTGAACTCCTTCAAACTTTATATGCTGTTCTTTCCACAGTATTGGACTCTCCACTGTGTGACCTGAAATAATGCAGTTGAATTAAATGAAACTATATTAGATCTGTTCCTGGTGTAAACTGGTGTATCTCCAGGATCAGCTGACAATTTCAATAAAATTCTTGGGGTTATACACGTTACTCAGGCAAGTAATTCCAATGTTTGCAGTGGAACTATTCCCCCATGAGTTAAATGCCTCTGTGAATTTGCAGAATGTAACTCACATCTTTTGAGAAGAGCTGAGAGAAGCAGAAGAGGGTATATGCTGCATACATTTCCCTGTAAGAACCAGGTCCTGCTCCCACTGAGTGGAAGGCAGCTTTGCTACCCTTTTTCCTGGAGCAAGACTAGAGCTGATATTAGCTATACGTTATGCTTTGGACTGCAAATGCTTGCAAAGAATGCCAGATACTAGACTGCAGCTAAAATGTCTTCAAAAGAACCCAGGTTTAATATTTCATCGGAAGAACAGAGAGGGAGATTTGCTAAACATCAAACAAATATTAATACAAATGCCTCCTGAAAGCGAGTCAGTTATGAAATCAGTGAATACAAATGTTCCAATTGACATTACTGGTGCATGTTTGTGGGCTTTTTGTTTACACTGCCACATCATGAAAAATAAAATACACCCAAACTGTGCATATTGATAAGGATATGCTTTCATCTCTGAGTCTGGTGACATATGAAAACCGTTTCAGCTTAATTCTTGTACCTGATATTTGCACCAAGAAACCTTGAAGAAAAATACTGCTTCTGTACCAGTTGGGTGCATTTTCCGTTAGTCTGGTACATGCATGGAGAAAACAGCTTTAGGGAAGTTGGCTGTCTGATCCTGCTTTAGACTATAGCTTGCTTCTGCACAATGTGGGGAAAAAGATACAGAAAAAGGATGGCTCAGAATTAAAAGTGTTAATCTGAAAGTTAATTCTTCGAGCTGCCATTTGCTTCCTTGTAACCCTGGTAAGGTCATCTAAGCTCAAAGGGATCAGTGGAAGTTGAGATAGCTACAATCAAGCAGATGGGCTTAAAAACCTTGGCTAGGTGAAGATAGTATTTTCAGGGCTATTCCGAGACTGTATGGATGATTACATTTCTGGCTTTGTGGACAGTGGATGTTGAAACGTGTTTGCAGAAGCAGCCATGCAGAAGTAGTGGGATCCTTGTGTCTCAGGTCATGTCCATCTGAGATGGTGGTGGTCATCCACAAGATCAATTTTGGCTCAGTCTGTGACTCAGTTGCAGTATTTGGACGTAAAGCGAGCCTCACTGAGCCTCTTAGTTATCCGTCTTTCTACATCTACAGGCTTTAAGTATGATTTTAGAAGGGAAAGGAGGAGCAAATGATTCCTACTGTCCATTTATCTCCATTATTATTACTGTTTTCATTTTAACTCAGAAGAAACAGTTGAAAAGATGGAAAAAGGAGGAAAGGAGAGAAAATTTGTATACCTTTAACTTGTTGGAAAGGTCACTAACAATTTCAGAGAGTTAGGGACCACACGCAGACATCTTTGTTTTACACAACTTGGTGACAGACTTTGGGGACAGGTATCTCTGTCCCCAGGGAGACCAAGCTTCAATTTCCAAGAAGTCATCCAGTTCTTCTAACCTGCTTGACTGCCTTTCATACAGCAGTCCCATCCCAGGCTAGTAACTGAAGTGACTTTATGTGCTGAGAATGCAAAATAAACACAAAATATTAATACGGTTCCACCTCAAATTGTATCACCTAAGACAAGAAGCCACAGCTTGTTAGGCAAAAACCTGTTCAAACCCCAGAAGAGCTGTAAATAACCAGAAAGAAGATGCCTATAGATAATGGTAAAGAAAGGAATGGAATCCCACAGTTGTGCTATCAACCAGTGATTTGAGCAATACTATCAGAAGCAAAACTGCTGAGTTCCATGAGAATATGAAGGAGTCAAACTGACATTTGAATCTACTAGTCATGGTCCCATCTAGCACTCTTCATATAAATGTCATTATGACCGTGATGGTCACAGTAGGAATAAAGCCTGTAGGTATAGTGTTGGTACAAATGTGGTACCATTGAAATGAGTCAAATTGTATATTTTTCAATAAAGCACAACTGCATGTGATATTTGGGAATTCAAACCTAAAATGTAGATCTATCATCCATGGTGTCAGTGGGCAGCCATTCTGTGGGACCCATGCTGGAGGGAACTTGAGCTGTTGCCCTATTCCTTAAGTCAGATTTCAAACAAATTGGAAAGGACAAAATGAAAAAGAAAAAAAAAAAAGACAAAAATGTAAGACAACGCTCCCCCCAGAAAAAAAAAAAAAGAAATTGAATCCTTTGGAGCTGTGTAAGAATAATAGGAAATTTATACTCAATTAAGCCACTCAAGCAGAGCTGTTAATTAACCTTATCAGAAAGGACATTCCATTTTTATAGACCTGAGGCTATCAGCAAGCACTGGACTTTTTAAGTGGATGAAAAAGGTGCAATACATTGATTTTAATGTACAAAAGCATATCCAAAGAAAAACTTAGTACAGATCCAATCCAACTTTTAAGAAGGTTCAGTATTAAAAGAAAAAAAGAATATAGGAAAAAACATGATGAAGGGAAAACCAGCATTTCTAGAGCTGCTATAGAATATCATGGATCTGAAAAAATACCCCACATCATTGATGGCAGCATGTTGCAATGACCTATACAAAATCTATGACTGCCCTTAGGTGAGAATTCCATTGGACAGTCAGATGGACTAAATCATACATAAATATTACACTATACATATCCAAAGAAAAAATATCTGTAGAGTCTACTATATCCTACCCCCTAACATGAGGGATAAAGGCCAAAAATATGATCAAGAAAACTGGAAAATGTACTAGAAATTAATGTGGAAACATGATCATCCTAAAAGAGCAGCAAAAATACCACCTGGTAAACTAGAAACTATTGAGACATAACAAAAAAAAAAAAAAGACACCATAAATCATGTGAAACGTATCAAAATATTGAAGCATTAGAAGGGGGTGATAATGACCTGCTCTAATACGAATTATGAAGGACCAGTGAAACTAGCACACATAAAATACCCAGAGAATAGGAAGCTCTGCTCTCCTGGAAGTCAGCTGAGCTCCCCAGGATATACACCGGCGGAAATGAGAGAACAGTCAGTCATTTTTTTTTTTTATATGCAACACAACAGGTTCATTCTATCTTGCAGTAGCTGTTTTAATCAGCTGGTATTTGTCCTTAAACTTGACTATATATATACATATATAGATACATGCCTTTAAAACACACATACACATTTAAATGTGTAATGGGAATTAGGAGGATTTTTTTTAATGAGAAAGTTCTTTTAATGAGATTCCTCTGATGTTCAAGGAACATATTAATTCTAGGAATATGAAGAATATGCTTAAGTTGAAGTGTTTAACTGTTTTGCCTAAATGTCTAGCAATGGTTCTCCTGAAAATTTTATATCCTTAAATTACACAGTTCAGGCAGGCTTTCTTTCATAGTACTGGACTAACTTCTACTCATTTTACTCAGGATAATATTTCCCAAACAGAGCAGTAATGGAGACAATCTTCCTTTCAGGCAATTACACTTGTGATTAAAAAAGGAGTTCTTATTCTGTGTCAGAACGAAATGGAGATTTTTGAAGTCTCTCATGGATGGACTCACCAGGACAAGAGCAGTGGTCAGAGCTCCCAGTTAGACCTGGGACATGAAAAAGCCTGTCCTGGCTTCCTGCCTAACAAACATCTCTGGGAAAATAATGACTGCTAAATTATGTAGGACAAATCCAGTTTGCTTAAGTAGTTCATCTGGCAACTGCCATCATGAGAATTTTTTTAGGGTTAGTTACACTTTTCTGAAATTTTGATGAAAATTTCAATGAAATTTCTCTGCTGAAGTTCATCAACTTAAGTATGCTAAAAATATGAAATAAGACTGCTAGTCTGTCCCATATTGACAGAATAGATAGATTCCTATACTGTATTCTGCTAATGAGCTGTCCATTTTAGTGTTGGATAACGTTTTACAACTTCCTGTGGGGAAATCCATCCTATCAACTTTCATTTCTGCGGAAAGATCCGCCTATTCTTCACTCTCCATTGTCTTCACATGCAGTCAAATACTTTTTCTTTGCTCATTTAATCTCATATAATTGGTTTGAATGGACACAGTTCCAAAAATCAAGAAAAAAGAAAAGGGCAGAACCCAAATTTTTCAAAGACATTCAGATTTTGCAGCAGGGGTGTATTACATTGATAGCTAACATGCAGCATTTGATTTCAACAGCATCTAACACTGTCATTAACTCTGCTATGTCACCTAAACAGAGTCACGAGTGCTCCAGAGCATATGCAGATATAGCAAACGATACTGCCTGGGGAAAAGTGAATTTCCTTTACATTAAAGTACAGTGGGGACTTTCAGAATTTTATAGTCTGTGGTTAAGTCACACCTTTACCTCTAGATCTTCTACTTTCTATGAGCCATTAGCAGCTGGAAATGAAAAATACAGAACAAACTTGTAGGGAAAATATTGAAATCCCTATATAAGCTTGTAAATACTAGTATTGCAGACTGCAGGTGGGTATGTGTGTTTTATAATTCCAGAAAGAGACAGGTAGGGGAGCTCTTATAAATATGTTATTAAGCAGTAAAGCACACTAAATGTAAAAAAATATGTTTAGTTCTGTGAAGAGAACAAAAATTTATTTCAGAACCCTTCTTCTTCTGTGGAAACTGGGTTGGAATTTGCTAATGTACATCAAATGGGGCAATGATTTTTCAGCGGGTAATAGCAGCATGTCTAATTAAGGTCCAGGGGACACTAATGTTAAAAGCAAGTTCAGGGCATATTTCATAAATGATTTTGGCTGAGAAAAATGGGAAAGAGGAATTAAAAATGTTAAATTAATTTTGTATATCTGGATTTAAAATATTTGAATATCTGTCTATTTTGAATAACCTGCCTGTCCGTATGGGAAAAAGACATGCATGTGTATGTATGGGGGGAGAGATAGAGAAAGAAGTTGAGAAAGTTTGTACAAGCCCTTTTCCATCTATCTTCCTTTCACCTTTCTCTTCCCAAAATGCTTTTGATCAGTGATTCAGATTTTTCTGAATAACATTTTCCCATTGTTTTGACCTGGACTGGAATTTGCCCTATTGTTTTCAGTTTTTCCACTCAGTGAAAAGACCTGTATTCACATATACATATATTCTACATGCAAGTCTGCTTTGCTTCACCTTTCTTTGAACACAAAGATATGACGACTGTGGGCCACGCAACTTTGGCAATGACACTGGGAGTCTTTGGATTTGCTTGCTTTCTTTGGACAACCAAGACAGCTTTCTCCAAGAAGGGCCACATCAGTTGCATGGCATGCAAAGGATTATGGTGCCTTCTTGGTTTCTCCTCTGGGAAAGCATGCACAAAGGTACCACTGTGCCCATAATATTCTCCCCCGATACGAGCTAATCCAGAGCCACCACCATAAACCAGAAAGCAGCACATCTTCCACTAACTTGCTGCACCAGCCATTTCAGCCCCTGTGTCTCAGTTTCTTCTACCTCTGTCATATAATTAGCCTGAAAAAGCTGTATGGCAGGGAATATCTTTTTATGTCTTTGCACAGGGATGTGAAGAGAGGGGCATCAGTCTCGATTGGAACCATTTAGTCCTTGCCATAATGCAAATGAATCCTGTTAAAGGATGGAGGCCTTAAATAGCCTGTACTGAACCTTCTGTGAGTAATTTAGATGATAACTTTTAAAACAAATCCATTCTACATTCTTTTATGAACAAAACAGAACTACTGTGGTAACCTCATCCCATAATTTCTAAGCCCCAGAAGCCCTACAAAAAAGTATCAGCAATTAGTTTTGAATTAAACAGAAAGTGATGGAACAAATGCAAAAGTATTCACCTTTGTAACACGGCCACATTGCAGAGATATAAGAGCACAGCTGTTCTCGCCTAAAAAGGAGAATTCCAGAAAAAGAGAGGCTGGGAAAGAAGTCAACAATGGGCCCTGGAACTGAACATCATGCTCAGATTAATTTAGAAACCACTAAACATTTTGCCAAAAAAGAAAAAAAAGAAGTAAGAGGAAAAAAACCCAATTTTTTTATCAGGCAATAATATGTGTGATTTAAATCCAGCACTGGAAGCAGAAGTTCAGGTTTCCACTCTTGACACACCTTAGCTCAGGCTGGTTGTGCAAGCAGAAATGGAGCTGGTATACAATTTAGTGGAAAATGAAACTGATCCAGAAAAATCAATACTCCAGGGGTAGGTTTGGATTCCAAATTTACCTACTAGCACAATATCTAAAAATAATAGGAATCCAGGAGGTCTGAGGGGAGAGAACAGGGCTTGCTAGAAAGGAAAGAATCTGGAATGAAAGGAAGGAATTCATCTGGTTCATATTAATTTGTATTAATTTCCATTTAATAGTATAACCACCTGTATTGAAAGAATGAATGTGAAATATTTTCACTGATTGTCCCATGTAACTTAATACCGAAGGATAAGCAATTGGATATGGTATAGGGCTTGAAGAGAGCTGAAAGTGGAAGGGTGAAGAGCAAAACCACCCCCGGTGAGCTCCACTGGCTCCGTTAGCAATGCAGCGTGCTGCGACCTCAGACGTGCATGCGTGCTCTGTCCAGGGCACTCACCGCTCCCTTGGCTGTCGGTGGGTAAAGTCCAGTTTACATCAGGCTGAGGAGCCAGCCTTGCCTTTGGTATTCAATTCTTGATCCTGAGGTTGGCCAACTGTAAAAACAAACCAAGCAGTGACATTTGATTTGGACTCCAATAATAATTTGGCAATGTCGACTGTTTCAGAGGTCTCCTAGCTTATATACTTCGCTGTTATTGTAAGAGGTGCTTTGGTTTTACTTGCTGAAAAATCCCCAGCTCTTTCACCCTTCCAGTTTGCTAAACCATGTGCCGACACCTGCGCCGTGTGCCTGCGAGTTAACAGCTCTGAAAGAGAGCCACGCGTCTGCTGCGGTGAGCCACCAGGTTTGGAAAACTGCTACGTGTCATGAGGCTTGGGTGGCCTTTTTTAACACGTTCCTGGTCAAGGAGTATTATTCTGAAAGCCAGACCATGAAGTGCTGGGCAGCTCCTGCAAGGAACTGAGCAGTTTTCTGCTTGCCGTAAATTTGGTGGATCAAAGTCCCATGGCAGCTTCGTGGTCCTTGGTGAGTGCAGAGTCAGTAAAGTGCTCTGAGCTTTTTTGGTTGCAAAACCAAAAAATTTGGTTGGATGGAGCTCAAAGGCCACAGTACAGACAAACCAGTGCTCTCTGAATCCTAACTGGCCTGAAGATAAACCCTGTCCATCTTACGGGTCTGTCCTTGTGATTTCCCACATCTCAAGAGAATTACCTTTTGGGTTGCATTATTAGCGGGTTCCCAACAGATGGTGCTAATGAGACTATTAAGTAGCCTAACCCAATATGCAAATGAAGCTGCAAAAAGGGCTGCTGGGACCTGTCCTTTTCTTCTTCCTAGCTTGTGTTAAAAGAGAACTTTATTAAACACTATTACAAGTGGCTCTACAGGCTGAGAAATTCGGAAGGTTTTCGAGCCATAGCTGAGGAAAGCAGAGAGAAGTCTGCTGCTTATCCGAAATCTAATCGGGCTGGAAGCAGAGGGGTCTGGGGGCTGGGAATTAATTAATACAGGTAGACCAATCTTGAATCCTTGCTACTGGTATTTAACAAAGTCGTGTCCAAATGCCCTTTCAAGGATTGCAAGAAAGTCGTCTTTGTTTGTGTGGCTGATTGAATGTTACTCGGTTACCTCCTTTTACACACTGCGGTTTTATGTAACACACCAAATACAATGTTTAAGTAAGGTTAGTGTTACGTTATACAGTCTAACAAATAAAACGATGTTTAAAGTTAAGGCTGACATTCCATCCTTAACTTTTTGTACCTTTGTGTTACATCACACCTCAAACATAACATTGATTTAGGGCCCCTGCCCTGGCTCTATCAAGACATGGGGAGATTAATTACGTTAAATACATTATTCCGACCTTTGCGTTAACTACCCATTCCTTTGACGGTTTAATAATTTCAACCTTTAGGTAATGTCGGCTGTTAGCACACTCTGTTAGTCTTTTTTTTCCCCTTCTTCTTTAAATAGGAACATCCCCAAACATTAAAAATGGGATATTTCCATATACTCAAGGTCCTATTTTGCATTTTCTTTTCTAAACTGGGCATTATGGATCAGCTTTTCCAGACTAGGCACGTGTACATAAACATCACACATTACAAATGTGCAAACTTGACTTCAGAATACAACTCCTGAATGAGTTTGTTCATATTATGTTTCTAGGTTAATGTGTCAGGTACCCATAGCTGTATATATACAACCGGCCATTCATTTATGCTTACACAGAATGCCTGGCCTTATTCTTTCAGAGCTAGATAGCATTATTGAATAACACTGCATTTGAGTTATTATTATCATCATTGATTTAAGCACATTTATTTTCAAATTCAGGAAGCTCCGATATAGCACTTACACCCAGTGTACAATGTAGACCTAAAGCATGTTGTACTTTTCACTGGAGAGAGGGTGAGAAAGGGGGAAAAAAAGAAGGTTTTATTTGCTTGGCACCACAAATACTCCAGAATATCTCCTATTGCATTTGTTTTTCTGGATGAATTTTCAAAAATTGAAAAAATTAGTTTAGAGCAGAAATAAGGCCACTCCTTCTCTATAAAATTCCTAATAGTCTAAGAAGAGCTCTGCCAGTAAGATCATGTGTCCAGTATCTTGTCTCTGATAATGCTAGTTAGAAACACTATAAAAATGGGGCAAGTGCACATGTGAAAATAGGTTAGCATGTCATGAGTTTCTTTTAGGCATTTCTTAAGGCTGTTCCTTTTCCTGAGATGGGTCATCAGCCTACTCTGTGCAGCCGTTTTAGTATTAGTTCCTAATGGCTGTAGGCTTGGGCAGGGAGCAGGGCACTGCTGGGGCTCGGACTAGGTAGGAACTGTGGAGTGAGATGAAGCAAAAGAAATCCTTTCCCTCTATCAGCATCTCACAGGTGTCTGGTCAGATTTGTGATGGTGGCATCTTCCTGAGGGTAAACTCAGACTTCTCCCAGACGACCTTCAAATTTCATAAGATAAAGCAGATAAAGCAGAGTTTAACATTTTTGTTTATTCTTGTTGGAAGAGATGTTGTGGCTGCTGTTGAAGAGAGACACAGAATCAACTTGACCTATGATAAATAGAAGTCCTTGGGCCTTTAATGTAGAAAATTTAATTTGAGAGGTTGGACATTGGATCAAGGAACTATGAGAAGAGCTTCACTGAGGCTCTTTTAAGACCTGAAAGTCTTTAAGTACTGTAGGATTAGTCCATAAGCTGGAGTCTCATCTCTAGTATTGACCTCCTCTGTGGCTGTGAACAAGTCATATGCTAGCACTGCCTGTGAAAGGGGGAAACTGCGCTTACTGGTCTCTGACAGCAAGTGGCGAGGTCTTGAAGATTATAGAGCCTGCCCTGAAACTTGTTGAGTCGCTGCCAGTGGAAGGTATGACAGTGGAGGAAACAGGAGCTGTGGTTGCTGCAAATGTTTCAGCAGTTAACTCCTTATACTTATAGAATGAATTGGTGTATTTCTTTGACACTCAGTAATTTTTAGATATATTCCCTTCAGCCTCCAGCCTTTTCTCTCTATAACCACCAGGATGACTTCAATTGTATGGGAGCCAAACACAGTTCCCTATCATGGTTTCTCATAGCAGTCTTTGGTGCAGATGACTGCGAATCAGGCAACAAGAGTGGTTTCAACTACATACATGGTCTCTTCTTTCAGCCCTTCTTTCTGGGTCTCTGTTTTTGAAGGGGGATTTTTATCATCAGAATCAATTCCTGGTGGAGCCATTTCATCTCAACACAAGCTGAAGGCCAGACATTTCCAGCCCTTATTTTAGATCCTGATTCTGTGCTAGGAGAATCCAGTTACGCTTATAGTGTAGCATGACTCTTATGAATGGTTCTTGATACAAAAAATAACAAGGACAATTCATAAGTTACTTTGCATGTGACAAATCTCATTGGGACTTGACACTGTGCAGGATAAAAGGTGTCAAATGTGTTTGGATTGCATCAGTCTGCTTACTACAGACTAGCATTTGCACTGCAAACGTATTGTACTGCCATATACTGCAATGCTGAAAGAAGGATAAAAATAAGTGACAGAATAAAAGGGCACATGATTTCCACTGCTGGCAAGGTGACGTCTGCCATCCTGGCTGACACACCAGTGATTAAACTCCAGACTTCCAGAGCTGCTGCTGTTGTAGCTTGAACTGGAGTCAAACCTACATAGCTGGGCTGTAACCGTCATGGTCTTAATGTATTGGACATGCCTTGTGACCCCTAATGCACAGACATGCACACAGGGCTGGGATTGTCCCCAGATGCCTGTTAGGACTTTCCAGCCTGGAATCGTGAATGCTGAAAGATAGCTATTAAGTCCGAAGGATGTAAAATAAATTTCAAATTAACACATAGTTTGGCTATTGGTTTAAACGTCACAACTCTATTTCTCTGAAAGCAATAGTTTGAGAAAATGTCATATGCAAAATAGGACCAAGAGTTTCACATTTCTAGTTTTTCTTGGGAGACAACAAAGCTATTCTTCTTTCCAGTAGGAAGCAAATGTTCCAATACACTTCCTTATGTATTTTGACATTTGCATTGACTATGGGTTGGGTCAGGGTGAGATTATATAAAAATGAATATTACTTGCAGAAGAAAGTTACCTTTTCCAAATCAATGCAGCTTCCAGTCATTCTAGGGAGAAAGATTTGATTTGCAGAAGACTGCACCAAATCCATCTATGCTGGATATGTCCTATAGATAAAGTCCCAAGCTCACTGGTACTACTAACTGGCCCATTTTTCACTATAAAGAAGAAGCCGACATAGCAGCTTTGGTTAGCTTTTGTTTGGCTCTGTGCCACATCAGCCCTTTTCTACCTTGGAGGCAAGATGACAGAAAGCCACAGGAGAAACAAGATAATCATCTCTCTGCTAAAAAATAAAACACAGAGGTGCAAATGCAAGCCAGGTTTCTGGAATCCAGCACAGGGCTTAGCTGTGACTCCCAAACCTGAGCCCATCAGGCTGGGCAGAGGAATGAAACTCTCTTGACAAGAATCTAAACTTGGGACCAAACCTCCCTCCAGCTGTGCTCATGCTGCTTGCCCAGTGCCCTGTAAATGGGGAATGGGCAGTGGGGAAGAAACCGCTTCCCTTTCTCCTGCAGTTCAACATGCATGCTTAACGTGCAACGGTCCGAAAGAAGAAAGCAAAATATCTTTCCCAATGCAAGGACAGAAAAAAAAAAGGGGGGGAAAAGCTGGGAAAAGCCAGCTCTGCCAGAGCTGAGTTGTAAATGGGAGAGGAGCTGCAGTGGCTGCTGGCAGGGGGAGGAGGGGGCATGGGGAGGGGAAAGGATCAGGACTACAACTTTGAGTCCCTCCGGGGATTTCCTCCACGGATTGCACAGTCATTTGTAAAAATCGACTGTGACTGTTACACTCACACTTTCTTCTTGTTGCTTTATTCCACATGCAGCCCAACATGTTTTTCCACTGATACGCAGATTTTGAGCTGTTTTGTTTGGACTTGCCAGTGGAGGGGCTTCAGTTGACACAAAGGGCTTATCAATAACATTGAACCTTTTTTGACAGCTGTTTTTGCTTCCCAACTCTCCTGTTAGGGAGGAAAAAGGGTGGCTGCAGGGAAGGGAAGCTTGAACAGCAGCCAGTATCTTCCACGGGTAGCACACTTCAGGCAAATCTAGAATTACCTCCCTCCCGGCTTCAATTCCCCAACAGCGCTGAGGCCCCCTCCACTCGGCACCAGCAGAATAAGCCTTCAGTTGATTGCTTTGGTAAATCCATCATTTTTGCATCCTAATAATTAGCCCAGCAGCTGTTGTAAAGCTGGAAACATGAATATTTCCTTTTTATTGAAGGGATCACTTCTTTAAATGAGTGATGTCCATTTTAACTCTCCCCTGATATGCATAAATACACATGCAGCCAGTGTGACTTTAGGCATGAAAAATCAGTAATGGGTATATGATTCTCAAATCTAGTAGAACTGATAAAAATCAAGGTTGCTGTCAGCTGTGTAAATTGAGAGCTCCAAGTGAATTTGGTGGTTGGTCTGGGAAAAGGGGGTTTTTGTGCTGGTGAGTTGCTCCCTCTCGTGGAAAGCCAGCATGCCGGAGCCGTCCGGCGTGGCATAAAGTGCTGCTGCTTCTTGGATGACTCTGCTTGAGGCACAGTGTGAAACCTAGAGACATGCACACACACTCACAAGCCTGACCCTGCGAGCATGGAAAACATCCCTGCTCTCTGGGTTTTACGCCAGGAAACTTGGCTTGCTGAGAAGAAATCTTTAGGAGTGAAAAGTGTCTGCCCTCCCAGAGCCTCATCATTATTGCTTTATGTAGCCTCATTAGTTTGGCTGTTTCGAAATCCTTGTACGGCACTGATCTGGGGGTCTTGAAAAGGCAGAGACATCTGAAGCTCAGAAACAGGTCTGGCTCTTTTTTTTCCCCTCACGTTTGTTTTTTTGGTGTTGTCCTTTGGCTTTCTCCAGGTGAAAATAAAACCTGTTTTGGGGATGACTGATTATTGTTGAATTATTACTACACTATTAACTGAATAGCTATTATTACTAGACTATTAACCGAATAGCTTTCCTCTTCCCTCTTTCTGTTTAAAGGTTCCCCCTATTTTTGTAGCTCAGATAATCCAAACCCTTAACCATTCTCCCAGCCACAAGAATGAGCCAACTTCCCTGTCATCCCATGGGTATGATTCCCCTCCACCCCCCCCAGGATAATCACATGTTCTGGACTAGTATTTTTTTATTGCTTTTATCGAGAGATTTTATTACAAAGGAAAATATGTCCTGTATTTCTTAGGCTGGAAGGATATAGACTTGGCAGTTAGGAACCACCATAGCAATTTTTAGCACAGTGATGTGGTTTACATGGATTAATCTGCAGTAACTCTTTGGAACGCTCTTCAACCGTTCAAAAGCTGCCTCAGTCCAAACAGTTTATAAGCTAAATAACAAAAGTCTTGTAAATATTTATTTAACGAGACATATTTTGAATAACTGACATGTATAGAGCCTTCCTAGAGAGTGTGTTATCACCATCAATTTTCATGGTCTGATATAATAACAACTACCAGTGTAAACCGTGGCAGGGAAGATATCGACAGTCCGAGGCGGCTGTTAGCAACAGTGCAATAACGGGGCAAAGAGACTGCACCCAGCCGCAGAAGCAGGATTCAAATTGGGTTTGCTTCCACTTGGCAAATCACTGGGAGAAAAAGTATGTAGGTTATCTGTTATTAGAGAGTGACTGTAAATATGCTGTAGTTACCATGCTATTCAGTGTAATTATACAGAGGTTATGCCTTTTTAATAACTACCTACCAGACAGAGAAAGAAACACAATTTATAGAGCTTCATTTTCTTCTTTGGTCTCCTAAATTCTGAACAGCGTTTTCATGCCACAGTGATGGGCCCTGCCTTACCACCTGTATAGGCTAAATTAATCTGTGGAAACAGCAGGTTAATTACCTAAACATATTGCTTATATTTAACCCTATTGTTTCATATTTAATATGTATATTTTTAGAAGCCAGAGAAAGTTATTTATGCTGCAAATGACTCTCCGTTACGAGTTCATGAACCCTCTGATTAATATGAATTAGAAATGATAACACAGTAAATGTGTAGATGATCTTGAAAGAGAAACCCTGTTTGCTAGTCTTATAATTATTACACACAGTTTCAAGCCTTTCATTTAGCTCTTTTGCACCAAGAAATGGCTTCTCATCCACCGGTATCAAAACCAGCTCCAATTCTGGGCATATTTCACAACCATTTTTTCCTCTCTATGTGTCTATAGTGATGATGGATGGCACAGACTGACTGTCCTTAGAAGTGAATGTATTTATTTGTCCACGGGATACAGATAGCACATGAAATTGCAGTGGTAGTGTAAACCTCCCCCACACATCACCCTCTGTCAGTGTGGCTCGGCTTTGACAAAAAGGGACACAGCGAGCCATGAGGAAATTGTGTTTAATTCCAAAGTCACACAGAGAGTCAGTGGCAGGCTGACAATGAGGACTTCCAGCCCCTCATCGGCATTCCTCGGCCGTAAACACGGGGCACCGGCCCCAACTCTAATGATACAGGGGGAGTTACGCTCAGCGCAAGAGATGCTCTGCAAAAAGGCCTCCCTTGCATCCGGTTAAAATGCTGCTAGTGGGATGTGATTAATCTGAGTTCGGACTCTAGAATAGCTATTATTAAACTCCGGGGATGGTTTTATAGAAAAAATACATAAATCTGGCTTTAAGGGGTGGGGGTTGAAAACAAGAAACATGTGTGGGATTTTTTTTAGCCCTGATTTCTTAAAAAAGGATGTTCTGCACTGTTGCCACCATGGCATGCAGGAGTCAGCTTTGTAACCATCCCTGAGCATTCCACTTCGCTTTGCTCACTCAGGCCAAATGTCCCTTCAACACAAGTCGACAACTGACTGTGCATTTTGATCAGGCATGGTCCCTGTTCAGTAGTTGGGAGATTTAAGTGCTGCTCCCGTCACCTCAGATCAAAAAGATTTTGGCAT
Source organism: Mycteria americana (assembly GCF_035582795.1). Classification (NCBI taxonomy): domain Eukaryota; kingdom Metazoa; phylum Chordata; class Aves; order Ciconiiformes; family Ciconiidae; genus Mycteria; species Mycteria americana. The sequence continues at coordinate 64,787,431 of NC_134370.1, read as the reverse complement.
GGGCACCTCTCACATGCTAGTGAGCCCCACAAATCCTGTGGACATTGCAGGGTGGCTCTCAGAGCTATGCGGATGTTGGCTGGTTACGATTCTGCTAAGTTACCTAAGATGAGAAACTTATGAGGAAAGTATTTGCTGGGATTACCCTTCGGGTAACCTCTTGCAACATAATAGTGATATGCGATACTGTGATTTGCCACTTTCTAGAATGCCAGTCCTGGGTGTAACACAAGTTATTATTTTGAGACTAAAAACCTTGCGTTTTTTACTGATGCATGTAAATACTGTATTGATCAAGCTGGCAAAAGATGTGTATACTAAGATTTGATTTACCAGAGAGCGCTTTTCCCGGCAAGATACAGGTGTTAGGTAAGTCAGCTTATTTCTTTTAAAACTGACATCAATATGACAATACAATTTCTCTGGTTCTGGTGTGATCAATACAATTGTTTCTGATTCCAATGTTGTCATAAATCCCCTATAAACACACTCTGTGCCTTTGAATAAAGTTTGGTGGTGTCTTACACCGCTGTGTGTACCAAACTGGCGAGAAACTGCGACATCCAGAAGCAAAAGAGGCTGAAGATCGTACTTCTAGGGCAGCTGAGTTGTCATCAGACCCTTGTCTCCCTTTTTTCTTAAAGGCCTTTGATTACCTTCATTGCTGAAAGCTTATACTTTTATGTATTTCTAGTGGCATCCTCACTTACTTGAGTATGAGAAGCTGCCAATAATATTTTTTTAAGTTACTCTGCAGAGTTGTGATAGCTTCAGTCAGATTCCTGTTATACCCTATCCTAAATAAATAAAATAATATCACACATATGATTACATTGCAGTACATGCCAGTGGGGAAGTAACGCATTTTTTTCGTACATTATTCGTGATGAGGATGTTTAGTGCACAGGCTGCAGAGTAGGATTCCTGTAATTGCTCTGCAACTGGCTGACTCACCAGTGTTGTGACCCTGGGCAGATCCCTCAGTCTTTCTGGCTCTGACCTTCTTCTTCTGTAAGTTTTGTTTCCTTTGGAGAAATTTTGTGAAGATAATTTATGTTTTAAAGCACATTGAAATCCTTGGCTAGAATATACTATTATAGTGCATACACACAGTAAAGGACATGGGTGTCCCAGACTACGAATCACTGGTTAGTTACTTTACAGCCGGTAAGTTGCTTGTGCAGTCTTGTGAGGCCAGACTATCTGGGTGTATCTCTGCAGAAATCTCATAATACTGGTTAATAATCTGGCCCAAGGAAGCTGCAGCAAACTGGTGTTGTGATGCTTGTGGAGAACATTGGTATTTACACAGAGGCTGCACCTACACTGACCTGTCACAGCGTTCAAGGTGAGTCTTTTAAAACTAGATCCTTCAGCTGTCTACTGACTTGGTCGTGGTTGGGCTTGGTGAACTTTCAGAAGTATTCAGTGCTCCCTTGCCTTGGTTTCCCTCATCTTCAACCAGCTCCAAGGGCAAGTCCCCCAAAGGCTCAGTATGTTTGTGCAGGAAGGGTAGCCTGGAGTATTTGTATTTACGAGCTGTAATTTTATACTAAGAGTTCCATTTATTGCTCAGATTCAGAGCATTGCAGAGAGTCCCAGGAGATGTGTCCACTGATTTCTGGAAAATGGCAAGATATGAGGTTAATTAAATTTGGGGAGGTACTGGTCAAATTTTAAGCTCCAGAATTCACCTCTCTGCACACACACAATCCTCAAAAGACTTCACCATCATGGCCTTAGATGAGTTCCTCAAAGCTTTTGAACTCTGTTGACCTTTGATCAAATCTTGGGTCTCCTTAAGAAAGGCAGAGAGAGAGTCTTGACCTTTTGGAACACTCAAGGACATCTTGGTGGAACAGAACTCCTAGTGCCTTTGGGTGCAGTAGGGTTTGCTTGGTGTGCAGTTAGGTAGGTGAAGCCTGTGAAGTTTGGTGTTGGCTAGTGTGTCTTGTGTGGCTGAAAGGTGTGCCAGGTATAGATGCAGATGGCCCAAGGAGTGACGAGCAGGAAGGTGCACACTAAATGATTGGTCTCTGGCTTGCAATATGCCTTTTCTCCTTCCCACCACATCCACACTTTTACTCCGAGACTCTTTGTGGAGAGCATGAATAGCGAGGCAAAGTGAGGATACACTTTGAAAAGAGGCACTTGTGCAAGCCACTCACTCCTTTTAGACTAAAATTATGTGGTTCAGATATGGGTTAGTACAGCATAGACCCGTGCACATTAGAAAGGCAGTGCTGGAAACAACGTAAGTGCTTGGGGGTTATATACCTTTCCCAGAAGTTCTCCATTAGATGAAGGTATTCCTGGAGAATCCTGAAATTAATCTAAGAATACACAGCATGAGCAGGCGTGAGCTACCCTGCTGGGAAGGCCATAAGAGTCAACCTCATGGAGAATAATAGATCTGGTGGGAAAAGGCTAGCATGTCCTCCTTCGGCCATGTGAGCTGGTGGTAGATCTATCCACTCCCAAAGTGGGAAAGACGTCCACTTTCTGCTCAGGCTCTTGCAAGAGGCAGGGCTGGCTTCCCAGAGCAGGTCCTCTTCTCCTGCACACCCTGTCATAAGCGATCAAGGCAGGTGAAATGGGAATAAAGAGCGATCTTCCACCTCACAGGAAAAGTGATTGACAATCCTGCCTGAAACAACAACAAATCACAGCTGAAATTATCATTTGAAAAAGAAAGGAAAAAAACTGAACGTGTAGACATGAAGCATCCCAGGAATCTAAACAGAGGCCGCCTCACCATCCAGACTCATTCCATTTTAGTGTGCTATTTCCCAAGTTGTTGCGTGAATGATCCCAGTGTCTTTGCCTTTACAACCTTGCCTGATAGGCCATTCCACACATTTATTATCCTCAATGTGAAAAAGTGCTTCCTAACGTCTGTTCTAAATCTGTTTTAATTTCCATTTATGCTCCATTGTCCTATAATCTGTTTGGAGCTGAAAATAGAACCAAGGTATGATCTTCTTACAACCCCTGGCAATAAATTTTATTAGTATTTTTTTCCAAACTTCACAACCTTGCAGTAAATAAGAAAGCTTTATGGGGAAAAATAACCTCTATCCTCCTCCACTCTCCTCCCCATCCACAAACCCCATGACCTTTATAAACTTTGACCAATATCATTGTTTTCCTTCACTGCCCCCCTTTTGACTTAATATTGCATTGGTTACAGGAGTAAACCAATTATATGAGTATTAAAAATGGAAGCAGTTTGCGTGCTGGCAATGTATATCTTTTACCAATGGCTGATGGAAAAAAAAATCTCCCAGCTGCTCTGTAAAGGTCTCTCTGTGCAGCTTGAAACATCTGGTTTGTTTTGTGTGCAGTCTTTTACACAGGGCATTTGCAATCCTTTATTCAAATTGGATTTTTAGTTCACTTTCCGGTAGAAAGGTTGATACGTTTGTCATTATTAAGCATGGTAAAAGTAATATGTATGTAATTAGAATTCAATCATCAGAACCAGGGTGGCAGGGTCCCCTAAAAGATATTTTCATTCACTTCAATCTGCAGTCAGAGGATGAAGTTTCCTCAATGAGTTAATGCGGTTCGGTCCTGGTGGACTATAACATTGCTCCAGCAAGGCATATTTATTTGCATGATTGGCAATTAGTATTTATTGATTTCAAAAAAGGAAATCCTTCCCTGGGTACCAGTGTTTCACTCCCTTGGCTGACTTCGGACAGGAAAAGCTGTCAAGATATGGATACCACATCTGGGTTGGAGGAGGAGAACATAATTATTTCTATTTCTCAACAGTAATTTTTCAGGATCAAGGGCACTGATGGACTCTGGAGAGAGTTCACGCCAATATTCCTTGGCAGGAAATGAGATGGTTGATGACTATAATAACGAGACCTTTTTGATAATCTCAGTGGAGGATGCAATGTAGGCTCACACCCAAACTAGTCTCTACTAGACATGGGCACTCGATCAGGCTGGCCTTACTCAGGTTTAGGCTTCAGCTGGAGTTTGATATGAAATCAGAAATCAGTCTGAAAGTGGATCCTAGACTAGTCCTTAGGATGCAATTTCATTACCATAGACAGTTTTGAAGAGGTTCTGTCATCTTCGTCTGCATCCAAAATAAGAGTCAAGAAAAATGACTCCCCTCAAATAATGGCAAGGACTAGATAAGTACCTTCCACAGGAACTCCAAAGATGGGCAGTTTAGAAATTATAGAATTAATAAGAAAAATATACAGTAGCTATAAATAAAGGGTAAAAATGAAAAGACTGAAGGAATGAGAAGGGACATCTTTCTAAATCTTTGTTTCCTCTTTTCCCCCTTTTACCTTGGATCCAGTAATTACAGATAATAGCAGCTTTGTATTACTGTCAGGGACAATAGACGCAAACCTTGTCTCATACTTACAAGGCAAATGACAGTATATAGCCCACAAAGAGTTGAAATATTCTACATTCTCCACCCTCAACTTGACCAAGAGCTTGAAAGGACTTACAGCTTTGCCCTTTTTACCCATGCTCCCCATTTTCTCTCATCTATTGTTGCCAAATATGCAGTTGAAATTAATAGCACCGCTTCACCTGCCACATGTCAAACTTAATTTTACTTTAAATCAGTCTTAATTATTCTAGTGAAGTTTATAGTTTTAATGGAAAGACATTGCTTGCTTAAACTATAACATTTATTACAAAGGGCCAAGAGAGATTTAAAGTCACGTTGTCTTTCCAAAGTGGGCAGCTTTAACTAGATGATATCACATCTCATGCCTTCTAAGCAGGTGAACTTTCTGAACCCAGCTATTCAAGACAGGCCTAATGACAAAAAAAATAGGAAAAAAAACACCAAACCCCCCAAACAAATTAAATCTAGAGACAAAGTCCAATGCCCAGCGTTGATTTCTCCATTTGCACCAGGGTACTCGGCCACTAATGTGTTACGGACTAATCCTCGCCGTGAACTATTTTCGGGGAATGAAGAGAGGAGAAGGGTAATTCCAGGAACATGGCTCCCGTTCGATAGGCTGGCCAATCAGGTCAGTGGCTAACACTGATCGGTATGAAACGCTTCGGCCCTGAGGAAGATTTAATGGTGCTCACTGCACTGTAGCTGCCTCCATCTCCCATTGGTGCCACTCATTTGCTTGCAGGTGAAACATAAAACTAAGGGCTATTAAAGAGCCTACACTTTTTCCAGGAAGGAGGGTGTTAGGTCTGCATTAGATCCTGGCACTAATCCAGAGCCTGTAATCACACCTTGCCAACTGTACCGAAAATTTCCCCTATGAGTTCCTTTGGCAACACCCCATTTTACAGAGCTAAGTCTGTGCAGACTGACAGCCTTTCAGTCCAGCTGCATTTCAGTCATAGGAAAATAACCCCCTGGGCACAATTTATTAAGCACTCTGGGACATCTCTGGCAGTTTTGTTTAGTGGTTAGAACATAAGAAAGAGCATCAGGATTCAATATCTGGTTATTTGATGATTACATGTAAGGTATTTAATTTTTTGTGTGCTCTGGTTTACCTGCCTGTGAAATAAGTAAAACAATATTGCTAAAAATACATATAGTCCATCACTATAATTTATTATTTGCATAAATTATGCCAAGCTGGAGCATAAAACTCCCTAAATTCCCTCCAACTCCCTACAAGCCAGCTACCCAAAAGATAAGCATCAGCTGAAGGTTTATACATGCATTGTTTCTTCCTTTTTCTTTCTTTCTTCCTTCTGTGGGCTTCCACTCAGAAAACAGATGGTCTCTCCTCACTGACATTTTCTTACAGTTTTTAAATGATGCTGCAGTAGGGGAGAGCTGAAATGTTCAATCTAGAGCTGTTCAGTCTCAATCTAGGTTCATAATTAACGGTAGCTAAGTGAAGTTTAATAAGGGCAGCCCACCAACTTTTCTTTTTTTTCCCGGCTCATTCACAGCAAGGCCATAATGAATGTGCAGCTCATGGAGTTTCCCCTGACCGTGACTCCCTGGAATATTTAGTATTTACCTTTCGTGGTAATTAAAGGAAGGGAAATGAAGCCTAAAGGAAGACGGAGTGACATCTAATATTCCTTAATATTCTCTTGTTTCTTTAAGTGATGGCTTTTGCCAAAGGAGGGCCTCCCTCTCTTATCATCAGCCAGGTCCTGACCCTCGGGCCAGGGATCCTGGCTGTAACTTGACCCTGGGACCAGGTGTGTGCCTGCAGGTCACAAGGCTGACAAAAAAATATCAGCCCATGCGGTGCAAGCAAGCGATTCCTAAGCACGTTATTGCCTTTAACTCTTTCAAGCCCTATTCCGGCACAAGCACTGGAGTGACTACCTCCGCGCACGCCTGCCCTGCGCTACGAGACTTCCCTGAGAGCGTGCGCGAGTAGCCAGCCAGTAGCTGCCAACAAACCCCGTGCCTCTGCAAACGTGCCACATGCAGGCATAGCCATGCAGGCACGTAGGTGTGAGCGTATACAAACCAGGTCTTTTCATTTGGGCAAGCGAGTTTATTGTATCTGGTTGAAAATGGGGCTGAGAGAGTTCGTGACCTGCAGAGCCGTTTGCTTCCTTCCTCCGCTTTCACAAAGCTGTTGCTAAATCACAGGGATTTTACAGGCACCAACTGCAGGATGGGTGAGATGCTCCAGGTTTTTGCAGCAGGTCAGGCTCTGGAGACGTTCAAGCGCTGCCTCAGACGTGCCTCAAGAGGAAATTCAGCGTTAATGCCTTCACCCAACCCGGTGACTGTGAGTGCTGGACTGTTAGACGCACAGTGCAAGTGGCCCCAAGGAAATTCCCAGCTGTCCCTTGCAAAAAAGGAAGGTTATTGCAAGCCTGGGCTAAAATGCATGTATACACAAAGTTAAGCTGTAGTCTAAGCATTTGGCTGCCCTAAATTCTCCATGACTTCGAGTGTGGCTTACTCATAGGTACTCCTTTTTCCAGCAAAAAAGCACAATATATGCAATATATTCTTTTTATTTGCCTGCTGCCTTTTCTTTCTCTTTTTTCCCCAGCCTTCAGCATGTCCCCAGGTCATACCTGCAAGCCTTTGTCCTCGGCTGAAATGTCTGGAGACTTTATGGGGGGCTCCTGTCATCACATGCATCCCGGTGCATGGGCTTTTAGGCAGACTCCTCAAACTATGAATTAAAAAGCACAGGAACTGACAGTCCTGTGAACTACCTGTGAAAAATCATACCTGGGTTTATGAAACTATTATGTCTTCAAGGACATTCGGCAGCAATTCTTGAGGAGACAGTGTTACAGGGGAAAAAAAAAGGCTTTTTCAACATCAGTATCTACTCTGTAGTCCTGGTACAAAATGAATGCCACTAAGTAATAAGTAGTCCGCATTGTTATGAGCATAGAGAGAGAGTGATCCAAAATCTATTAAATAGGAGAATTTCCAGTGATATCAGTGGTCTGTGGTTGGGGTCTTCAGACAGAAAATCTCACTGGTATCCCATTTGCATTGTAACAGTCTCATAACAATTTGTGCAGTAAAATCATTACCGAAAGCCATTAATAATATGAATACATGAGCACTTCAGTTCTTTCCAAAGGGGGTAAGCCCCCCCTTCCCTTCTAGAGTCATGCACAGTTAAAGAAATCAAAGCTTTCCCTTTTCTTTTACTGATCCTGGAAGTAAAAAAAAAAATGTAGCCAGCACTGAATGCTTTCTCTCTTCCTTCTCCCTTTCCGTTTTTGCTTGCTGCTGAAAAATAAAAATAAAAAATAGCCAAATCCATTTTAATGACACTTTATATAAACCATTTTTCCAGACTGAGATTATGGACATCACTATGTTCCACCCCATCACAAACTTTTATGGCTGACTTATAAAGTCCCAGAGAAGGAGATGTATAAAATTCATGCAGACCATGGATACCAGAAAACATATTTGGGATCTTAGGCAGGAGTTCCTTAGACACAGATAATATGTAATTGAGCAGTTACCCTCCAGCATAGAGATATCAAAAGAAATCAGATACCTGGTTGCTCAGGTAAAGCCCATTCCAAAAATTCATTTTAAACAGATTGAATTTGGTGCTGTAGATTTATAGCCACATTCTCTCATTGGCACAACCAACAAAATAGACTTAACCAGAAAGATACTCATGAGCTGTGAAGACACAAGACATAAAGCCAGCTTTACCTCCCAGCTGCCTTGGGACATCTTCCAGCAAATTAAAATTTTCATCCATATAACACACGTTTAGAGTATACAAAGCTAAATGTACCATCATGACTGCATGTGCCCTTCTGCAGACGCAGACTAGACCAACAGGTTGTTCCGTCTAGCTGTAGATCTTAGCAAATGAATGAAAAAACCTGCAAAAATCCATTGAAGTGTTAAAATCAGCACTCTTCATGCCAGTGCATCCTACCTTGTATGATTTAAATTGGTACAAGACCCTCATGGATTGGAAACACTGTATTGTCCTTTTCATCCCATTTATCTTGCAAAGTGAATTTATTAATTCTCTCTATACCAGGAAAATTATCTATTTTTCACATGCCTGTTTTTTACAACTATTGATTTCTTTTAGGAGCATTAGGGATGATGCCTTGGAAACACTGGAAGACCAAAAGCTTTCATCTACTAGTCAGAACATCAGATAAACCGAGTCTCCAAATTTGGAGAGAAGATGATTGACTGGGAAATGATTTCATAATAACTTCTCCACGTGGAATTCTCCTTTAAAATGTATCATGTTCTGTGCATGCCTACAGGTGTGTGAGTATATAAAAATAATAGGTCTGGCTGAAAACTCCTCTGCTTTGGCAGTTTTCAATCTTTCTGGGTTTGTTTCCCAATAGAAAGCAATTCTTTCCACTGAAAACGCTGACAACAATGAATTTGTTTACATGTCAATGAGGGAAAAAGTCCTTCATTTGTTTTCACTGCTCTCCTGCATTACTCTTTTATTACCATGGTTATTAACTTTACCATTTGACGTAGCGCCAGACAGTTAGTCCGTAACAGCATACCAAGACAGGCGCTGTCTATGCCATAAACCTTGCCAGCAGAAGTCGTTGAGTACTTGCTCCTGGCCACGTGTGCTCAGATGGCTGTGTTTGGATTAACACGGTGATATCCCAGTCCTGTTTTGTGAATGCAAATGAAGGATGATTATCGTCACAGCTCTTGTTAATACTGAGCTTGCAGAGAGAAAGGGGAACTTCTGTCTTAGGCTGAGGTTCACCTGCATGCCTTTGGGTCGGGGAGCAGAAGGCACGCGTGGCACAGCCCATCTAGGGATGCTCCATCAGTGGGAAAAGGCTCAGTGGCTCCAGTGGTCCTTGGTCAATCTCTGCCTGACCTTCTCTTGGGGCAGATCATACCTACAGAGCAGCACTTATGTATATACAGAGGGTGGCAGATGACTGCTAAAAATATAGCAGGCTAATGAGTGAGAAGCTCTTCGGCAGAATGTATTCCTAGCTCTTCTGGAGGTACTGAGGTGGGACTGTGAAATTTGGCAATCTGATGAGTGTCTTTTTTGTGCACTGTCACGCATGGCGTTTCCAATCAGCCTCCGAGCACTGAGAACCTCTGAGAGCAGTCAACCTCTCCGCCCTCCTGCTCAGCTCAGTAACTGCAGGCTCCTTCTTGGCAGGCATCTTCTGCACCCAAAAAAACCCCCAAACCCCTAACGCTCTATAAGTGTGTGCATGTCTCCCTCTACCCCTCTCCTTTATGAGAAAACAGAGTGGGGGGAAAAAAATGCAGCTTGAAAACAAAAGTTAAAATGTTGCAGGTGGAGTAAGAAGAAAAGCAAAGAAAAATCTGCTCAGACAGAGAGACAAAACAAGCAACTGCTTAAGAGATTTGGCAGCAAATGAAACTGCCCCCTTCTCCCTCCCTGTTTGGAGCCTGGTTCAGCATGTACTGGTGGTGGATCACAGTACCAGCCACACTGAGATACAGGCAGACACTTCTGTCTCACCAGCTGCTCTGACAATCCATTTTCATAAAGTAACGGGAGGGGAAGCAAATCTGCAAGATGGAGCTCCCGGTCACTGTGTGAAAGCTTCTCCCCGCACCGCCCCATGCTTCAGGTGTCAGGGCTGTCAAGGAAGTTTGACAAGAGCGGAGAGTGGCTTTCCCTAAAACATACAGCAGCTACAGCCAGGATGCCTTCGACGGGTACCTGCATCCGGGCTTGTAAGTTATACAATGCGTTTTGGAGATTCCTACAGAAAACCTAAAGTGCTGCGTGGTGATTGATGACTGAAATGGGTGTTCTTCCCACTGGGCAGTTAATGAGACAATCTCTCCATGTTTGCTTAGGAAAACACCATCTTAAGAAAACGAGCTGTGGCTACTTTAGGCATTAACGTGTTGTAATTTTTTTTCCCAAGGGAGAGGGTGTTAAAACTTGTAGCCGGCCCAAGCTAAGGAAAAACCTGGATAGTTAAGTTCTGTCAACTCGTCTGCCTACATATATAATAAACTGTTGCGTGATACAATGCATTTTTATGCAGTTGCAGTGATTCATCCAGCAAAGATATATTTCAATGGGGGGGAATAAAAGTGATTCTTTACATTTCGTTTGTACAAGCACCAAAGCTTGAGAAGCACTTTGGACTCCATCTGGCTGAAATGTGCTATATATAAATGTAAGATTGTTATCACCAAAAACACATTCAGTATGGTGTTTCTCTCACATATTTTTTGTTAATTTCAGTGAACCAGTTCTTTTTAATGAATAATTTCCATTGGAAAGCTTTGTTTTCCCTGTAACATAAAGCTTTTTTGGTTTCAATCCCTTGTCTGGTTTTCATTAGCTTTGCGATGAATTAGCCAAGAGGGCTTTTCCTCTCAGTTAGGTTGGGAAAGTACCACTGGCATGTGTCTGATTTTTGTGGGAAAGTGCTTTTTCTCCCTTTATTATTTCAATTATCAGTTTTGCTTGTATTCTACTACAGATTCTTGCAATCCCAACAACAAATTGTGCTGCTACATGTGCACATGTGTGTGGCTGTGCGCCTACATATCTCTTACATGCTTATCGCCACGTGGTTCCTATCTTTCTGAATACATTGCGTTATATGTTGCGACTATATAAATGTCTTCATGTTTGGAGCTGTTAGAAAGCAAGCAGTCCTAAAGAGATTGCTTTTGAGCTTGTATTGATAGGTAATGACTTGATTCGTAAATCCCAAGTAATTTTTTTGGAGGGCAGCCCTAAATACACCAGTCAAGTTTTGTACACCCCTGTCCAAGCAGTCACCAAACCCTTTCCCATACAATAACAGTTCCTTTCGAGGTCAGTTTTACTAGTGCTTCATCAACAGAGGGGGAACATGTTTGGGTTGGATTTTTACCCTGTAACAGACCTGGAACAAGGATTTTTACCCTGTAACAGACCTCTTTTCACTGACATTGTCCACAATTCTGGAGCAGGCAGAAACGTATGAACAGCGTTACTCAGCACTCTGTAATACTCTATAGCCACACCAGCTTATTCAGGAAAGTGATTTGGTGGCTCCAGGATAAGGTCCACACTGATTCACCAAACCCTGCTGGAGAAAAATGGACAAGACAGGTTCTGTCTCACTGGCTTTTGCTTGCAGAATTGGAACACGTACTAAGCATAAAACTCCTGTCCCACCACAGACCGGCAAAGCCAGGCAAATGGTTGCCTCTCACTGTGTTTGCCAGAGAAGCACATGTTTAAACAACTCCTGACTTAGAGAGAAATCATTTAAATCAAAAGACATGGTAAAGAAATTAAAACAAATGTATATAAATAATATTACATAATGGATTGCACCACATTTTACTTGCATATGAAATGTTTTTACAAACCCCTTTATGACCTCCCCACTTGTGACTTCTGGGTCTTGTTATTATTAACTGAGTGGGGAATAGATCTTACTCTATCCCAGATGCAGCTCCTTATGAATTCCCTCTTTCATAAACTGAATAGTTTATGTATATGTATGTGTGTACTTTTTCTCCTAGTAGTTTTTGCAGTAGGCAGAAATCACACACAATATAACGGAGTTACATCACTCCTCCGGGCACCTTCCTTTGCACATCATTAGCTTCCAAAGATAGACACAGCCCTCCCAGACAGAGATGGCAAGTTATCAGACTTGGGCAAAAATCTTCTTGTGTGTAGAAAATGTTGCTGTTGTAGAGCTGGAGCTAGACCCTGGCTAGAATACGGGCTGTGTTCCTGCTTCAAACACTCCTACAGCTCTTAAATGGCCAGTGTCATAAAACCCAACATGAATTATTGCCTTCCAGCCAGCTTAGTATTTTCATCTGCAAACTTTTATTACATTGTTCAGCACTGACGTGAAATACTGGAGAGATTACCCGGCTGCACAATGTACCCTCTTGTCCCCATCTGCACCAAAGCTGCCAGCTGATCATACACTGACGGAAAGCCCGAAGCATTTTGTGACTCCAAAAACACAGGGGTGCCAAGGTGCACAGGTGGTGCATTGGTACGGCAGCGACGATGGGACAGGTGCTTCCAGTAGGCTGTTGGAGACATGCATACCTGGACTTACCTCTATAGTTATGTTCTCAAGGACCTTGAGGCAAAGTGCAGGCACTGGGAGTACTACCATGATGTAATTGGTCTTTCAGTGTATAGTATGGAGATTTTCACTGATATTTAATAACAGGAAAAGGAAATATTAAGCTCATCTTCGTATTTTCTAGTACTTGCAAGCCTGGTGATGCCTTCATAGAAGATCAGATTTCAAGTCAAGGGCATTGCTGCAAAGCAAGACCTAGAAGTTACCTTGAGGACAGTTTTCTGTTGCTTGTGTAGGAAAGACAGCAATAAAGAACTGAACAGAAGGAAAAGTATCTACAGAAAGAATTACAGCTGAACAATAAAAAAAGAAAGTTGACCTGCCCTGGTTCCCAAAGTTTTAACCTGGCTTTTTAGCCTATCTGAGCCCATTGACATGCCATTTTTCCATCATCTCAGCCATCCAGTTCCAAGGCCTGATATTGTGCAAGATGTGGCACTCAGCTGAAGCCTAAATGGAATCTGGACATATGAATTGGAGTTAAATTTAGCCAAAGCAAATGTACAGGGTTTTCTCCCAATGCTATCCTGAAGCTATTTTGTAGGGTCTGTTCTAATTACTGTTCTAATATGAAGCTGTAACTGGCAATTTGACTAAATGAGGTACCTACATCTCATCAAATTAAGGACTTGGTTTCCATTTTGATGTCAACGTATTGAAGGGCTAAATCTTCTCTGATGCAATCGGGAAGTGTTTGCTTTGACATCAGTGGAACAAGGTTTGGTCCATGTGCTCTATTTTATTCAGGCACTGAAAACAGCAAGAGGGAGTGATATTTCAGCCAAAATTCATAATATGTTTTTCAGACCTTCACAATATTTCAAACCTATCTGATGTTCACCCACATTTTCTGGCTCCTTTTTCAGTGTTTCAATGAGAAGTGAATTAATGGATGAAATCTGTTTTGCCATGTGTGGTAGTCCCTTTGGGCAACCCTTTGTATATTTGAATGTTAGTAAATGATGGAAAGTTCAGTATCCATGGGAAGGTCATTTGAAAGTCTCAGAAAACAATTTTATATGCAAGAAACAAAAACATGATCCATTTCTCATTTCAATGGGCATCTTTTCACTACCACAATGACCCACGAGTTTGGGGTTTGTAAAGCTTATTCTCTGTCATACAAAGGCCATTTTCAGCACAGTTTCAAGGCTACAGGAAGAGTTAACCTCTCGGCTGCCCTCCCACACTGTGTTTTGATCGGTGCCCCAAGCTACAGGACAGATATCTCTTTGTTTTTTGTCTTTAATATCCAATTCCCAATTCACTTGTGTAGATGATGGGACTCCACAAAACTCCCTTTGTCTGAAGTAAGAGATGCAGCATTTACTCCGCAACTGACTTTTAATACTTGACTTTTTCTTCCTACTTCAGAAAGCACCTGCTTGAGTAGCTTGATGACTAAAGAGCCTTTCAACATCCCTGCCACCATTTTTAGATCTGGTCTACTTGATAAGAGACTGAATACCATTGTGGCTGCTCCTAAGTTGCATATGTGAAAAGAAATTGATGGTGTTGATGCAATTGTTAGTGGATGAGTGGATGTCAGGAACTACTGCAATAATTGACACAACTATTGGGAAGTCTGAAACATGAGGCTGAGACCATGGAGTCTTATCCAAAGGCAACTGAAGATGGGACATTCATTCTCATCACTAATGGGCTCTGTATTGCATCCTGGAAGAACACAAAGGTAGAAGATTATCTTATCCCTATGTTTAGGTTTTTTTAGTTTTTCCCTCCTTGTCAGAAATAGTGCATAAGGGTAAAAGTGGCACAGAAGGTGGCTGAACAGGCTGGAGATGAGTTTGTATCAGCCTTGCAAAAGCTGATGGTGAAGAGACTTTGACTTAAAGCTATACCAAACTCAGCAAAAATGAGCATGGAGCATCAAATCAGTATGGACGGTGGGGCATCTAAAGATACTGAAATTTTCACTTATCTGAGACTGCTTTAAACCTTGGACACACCTGAGATGTTACTATTGTGTCTTCCTATGACTCGTATGCAGGAAAGACACAAACAGTGTCAATTCTAGACACTGTGGTTAAGAGATTTGATGGAACAGAAACCAAGCATAGGGAATCATACTTTAATTTATAAGTTCATAAGTGAGAAGAAGGTCTTTGTTCACAACATCTAAAGCCTTGAGGAATAAACACTTCTATAGTCAACTTGTTTATAACCTTACGGTAGATTTTGTTTATTCATTACATGTGTAAATCTCATGGTTATAGCAAGAAATAAAAAGAAAGAAAGAAAGAAATCAGAGTTGATTACAGCCAGCGGTGATGTGACTGGGAAACAATAGATGTATTGTGAGGAAAATCTCACAGCAGCCCGGAAACACACAGGAAAGAAAAGAAAAAAAGAAAAAAAAAAAAAAGAAGAAGAAGGGAAAAGACAGACAAAGAGTGAGAGGGAATGAGAGATTTCTTATGCAAACATATTAACTGCTTTGCCTGAAGTCTGCATTGCCTAACTGAGGAAAGAAATTTTTAAGTGCAAAATGGTCTGTGGTCGTTAGGTTTTTTTTGTCGGGTGGATGTTCTTTAGCAGGGAAAAAAATGCATAAAGCAGTTCTTCCAGTAACCTCTGACTCTTTCTCGCCATGTCTCTCTCTTGCTTTCACTCTTGTTCTGTTTTTATTTATTCCCTGCAAATACAATGGAGAATAAAAATGTGGTAGGACCTGCTGGCGGCAACTATGGCCTCCGGATCCAAGCTGACAAAAATGTCAAGAAACTGACAGTAAAATATGCGAATAAAATCCCTGTGAACGAGAACAAAACTCAGGCTCACACCACCACTCTCTACATTGTAGCTTTTGAGAGTATTTCTATCAGTAGCTATGACTTTCTCTTTAAAAAAATACACACACATATACATTTATCATGTGTATCATCTTCTAAAATTTTTCATCAAAATCTCACAGGAGGGAAAAGGCACACAGGAAGATAGGAAAGCAAGAGACATTTAGGGCAGGAAGATCAGGGAAAAGATGACATTCGATGGAGAGACAGAGAACTGCATGCCGAGCACCAGACATATGGATCCTGTATGAAGCTGCAAGACAGACAGACTTCTGCTGCTCCCTTCTGTGATCATAAGATGAGGGAAACGTAAAAGCAGTGTCTAGGAAAGAAAGCTCCAAGGAGCACTCAACTATCCAATGAAGCCTGTGTTCTTTATTGTACCTGATGGAGAACAGCTCTTTGCTTTGAGTAGATGATCACCTTTGGGTGGATCTTGGAGTAAGGATAGATTGAAGGGACTGGTATGGTTCAGTCTGGAGAAGAAGAGACTTAAGTATGGCCTGAATGTGGTCTTCCAATATATAAGAATAGGTGTAGGGAGCTAAAGAACAAATGGCTTCTCTTTTTTCACTATGGGTAGAAAAAAAAGTAACAGGCTTAAATCGCTGTATAGAAGATTTAGGTTGGAAGAAGAAGTTTATTATCGTTAAGATATTTTAAACACTAGAACAAATTGTTGTGCAGTTTCTAAGCTTTTCAGAAACATCTGCACAAACATTTTTCTGAAGGATATAGGCCTAGTTAGTCCTGTCTGGGACAGGGTTACACGTCCTCTGAGTGTCTTTGCAGTCCTCCTTTCTACGTTCCTGCCACAGAGAATCAGCTAACTAGGCAGAAGGATTTTATATTTCTGATCATGGCTGAAAGAAAGCTCCTGCCATGAAGAGCTAGAGAACTGGAAGAGCAGAATTCCCTTCTTGACTCTTACAAACTCTTCCCATGGCTTTTGGGAAGCCGTCTCACCTGCTCCATGCACATAGTGTGGGGACTGGCTCTTCTGCTTCAGAAAGGAGGGAGCTAAGGGTGGAAATATTCTCCTGTGCAGAGTACTAGCATGAAACCTATATGCCACTTATGTTGCACTTAGAGCTGTTTTGAGACCTAAGTGAAACTGAAGCGGTGCTAAGTCTTTAGCTGGAAATTTTCTTCAGGAGAAAGTTTCACCCTGCTATCTTGGAGATGTGCAAATATTCACTGAGGGGGTGTCATAGAAAGGTCTATAAATAATCAAATATGAGCCCCCATATGAATTATGCATGGGATACTTAGAGAAAACGTGAGTGTCTTGCGTTAGAAGAAATCAGATCAGTGCCACTGAAATCACATTGCTATTTCTATGAGGTATTAACTGAAAGCTATAAGACCTCATTTTTAAAACAGGCTACAACAGGTGCTTGCAGGTCTGTTCAGATAAAAATTATGGCTTTGTGGAGGCAAATATTAAGAAGTCTTTAAAATGTGTTAATTTATTATGAATAGAAAGTAGTTTGATGTTACTTTTTAAGAAAAACAGTCACAATACAACATTCATTAGTCCCTAAGTGAGGCAGGGGCTTGTCAGTCAATTAGATTTCTGACCCTAAATCATGTAGGCTCTTCTGAAAATTCTGCATCCTGCACCTGGAGGTGAGAGGTACAATATCAGTACAATGTTTTACTTATTATTCATTTTTTTCAAACTGTATTGCTATCAGCAGTAGTACTGCATTTACTCTCATTAAGTTAAAACTAAAAACAGCAAAAAGAAAGTGTTTATTACAGAACATTTCACCAACAGACTTTTCTGATATCTGAACAGAGTCCTATTGGTACTGCACCAAAAATAATTCATTTATAGAAAGTCCTTGAGTTGTACTTTATTTTCCATTTGCTTCAAAGATGTCTTGTGAAGGCACGAATTCTCTAAAAGTCTTTCCAAACAACCATGACCTGTCTTTCTCCAGTAATGACACTTTTACACCTCATCTTAGATGTTCCACTCCATTTTTTATGTAGTTGTGCCTACAGAATTACACTTACTCTCTTCTCTACCTGCAAATTGACAGAATGCCCTCTCCTATTGACTGACAGGTAAATAGTCCAATGGATGAAAATTCTTACTGGTAAAATGAAGGACAATATTATTCCAATCTTCCCATTCCTGATTCAAATATCTGTCCGCAGATGGGACCTTTAGTACAGGCTCTTGCATTTTTTTGGAGAGGAGTCAGAGGGTCAAGATGGTCAAATATATGGAGTGCCATGTTTACCATATTTCAATATCAACTAAGCAGGTCTAGTTATCACTCACTGACACCAGAGAAAATGAAGAATAATTCCATCAATGTCAATGCCATTACAACATCATAAATTTGGCATAAGTTAGGAAAAAAACTGGGCCTACTGCAGTGAGGTTCTTTCATCTCCTCTGCATGTTCCCTAATTTGTCATTACTAGAATAGTTGCTATAACTATCCTGGTGAAAATATAAAAGAGAGACTTGCATGGCCCATAAACTCAATGAACCATTAAATAGGTGACAATAATCTTGATAGAAGTTTGGAATATTTAATTAGCACAAAAATGCACTTAGTGAGTGAGTTCAATTGCTATCACGGGTACTCCTCAAAATAATAGCCGAAGATTTTATGTGTCCATGAAATGCCTTAGAAGACATTTAAGAAAAGAAACAGACAATATTTCATGTATTAATTGACGATCAGACATATCTGTAAGTGCCCAGTAATAAACATTTCCAAGGAAAGTTAACCTAGGTCTCCTGGAATCCCAAAGGTGACTTCGTTACACATGAAGTCAAATAATTCGTTGGCAACTTTTCAGTAGCAGGAGCTCATAAAAACACAACTGAAGAGCAAATATTTTGTCTTTTCAACAAACCAGGGTCTGCCTAATAGCAGAAGATTTTGAAAAGAATAAAAGAAAAAAAATCATTTGAGATGGTATAGTAATTTCCCATTTTAGGAACTTTCTTCCCACTTGAAATTGCCTAACAGAAGGTCTCTGTTCATACAAACTCAGTACTCCATACAATTTTCAGTAGCAAGGAGCTGTTTATATACATATTTTCTTCCCATGTGGCATTGCCTCCTTCATTGGTTATGATTGTAAAGACTCGTGTACATCTAGATTAAGGAGTATAGAGTAGAAGCGTGTTTATAATAGCTCTCTCTTTGGCACTTGTGCTGCCACTCTTGAAATATCACATCCAGATTTTGGCGTCCACAGCTGAGGTTGTGTCTGAGTTAAAAACTAGTTCACAGCAATCAGAGAGGATCTGTACAATGAAACAATTAATGCAGAGCACCCAGTGTCCCCTTAGCGGTTGGGCCTCATTGGGGTTGGAGCACTGTTTCTCACTTAGTTTTATCCAGAAAAGAAGTCCAGTTCGGGCCATCTGAGATAGCTGACAGTGTGAACTAAGGCGGCATACGTGAGGACAATTGTGAGATTTCCTTCAAAAATACCCTCCTGATCTGAAGAAAACCAGTAGTATAGATGTACCCTGAAGGTGCTGAAAAATGGGGGGTGGGGGTGGTTTAGAGAATAGCCCATGAATGAACAAAGGATTAAAAAACGTTTTTGAGGCAGCAACCCTCAAGGAGCTGTTGGAGACAAGATAAAGCATTGACTTGATCTCAGTCAAAAGTGAGTGGGTGTAAGCACTTTGTCAAGTACCGAATACTGCTACTTTGGCTGGAGAGTGAAGCTAGACAAATTTAGACCAGAAACACGATACATATATATGTGTATATATATACACGTATATGGTATAAAAGTATATATTTATATATACTTTTGCAATGAAGTTAAATTTTAAAGTGGAATAATGACTTTTACTGCAATTATAGCTTTCCTTGCCTATTACTAAATGAAGTTTTCAGATTAAAATAATCTCTTTCCCATTCCTTTCCATGATAACCCTAGGTTAGCCTCAGCTGTTGGACTTGAAGCAGGAAAAGAATTCAAAGAAATTTTATGACCTCTGGTATGCAGGCTAGCAGAAGAGAAAACTGCAATGGTCTTTTTGCTGTTGACTTCTATGAATCTGTCATTCACAGGCTGCAAGCTGAAAGCTGATACCCCATACATTGCAGTGACCGTTCTAGGACAGCTCTACTAACAGATGTTTCTATTCTTATCCAAACACCTTCCTTCAAAGTTCTGTTCTCACTGTGACCTTCATACCATGACTTGGTATCTTTCTGGCAATGTTTCCAGAGTAGTTTCATGGACCAAAGCTGCTAAAATAATTTGGATATAGGTCAGATAAAATATTCGTAGATGTTTGCCTGCTTGTCAGTACTAGAACACTGTCAAACTTCTTGATGATCTGTTGCCTCTGTTGTTGGAATAGATACAACATCTGGGCAAAATCTCTTATTTCCTCCATCTCCTCAGAACTGCATGGATTCTAGAAACCCAAAGTAATTTCTGCCACAGACTTCAGCGTAAAGAGAGGCTTCTCACTGATCATTTACTTTAACTGATTATTTTTAACATGCTTTCTTTTCTTGTTTCCCTGGGACTGTCTATCAAGAGCTTTTTCTCTCCTTTTTCTCCTATGCTTGCTGTCAGTGTGCAACAGTCAACCTGAAGCTTTTGCCTGACATTTGGTGGTCCAGATGCTCACGTCGCTGCCTGACCTGTGGGTGTTCTTATCTTTGGAAATAAATTAGATACCATGCTAATACGTACATCATCTTCCACATGGAGTTAGCAAAGTCTCTTCTCATTGTGTCATAGTGAGCAGGAAAGGTCTGTGCTACAGGGATTCTCTTGTGTGATACAGTTAGGTCGCCAGCGTGACTAGTGGGTAGCATGGTGGCTTTCAAAGCTTGGTGATTTCCACCTGGCTATTTGACCTTGTTGAAATTCGGACTATCAAGCATTTGTGTTAATGTAGTCAAACTTCATTTTGCTAGGGTTTTCTCATATTTTCGTGGATCTTTGGATAAATGGGATGGAAAAAATTTTTCTTTGACTTATACCAATAAAATATTGCTAGAGAAGCAGGAGTCTGTTTTAATTAAGCCAGTTGCACTTCCATTGCTGATCTATTCATCTGAATTGACTTTTGTTCAAGAGAAAAGACAGTGCTTGACTGTACTGCTAAGAAGGCACAGGCATAGCAGACCTAACCGTAGCTTTTCGTCATGACTGTAAAATTTTTGGGCTAGATTCAGTTTCTTAGAGTCATGCTCTTTCACAGGCCTTTGGGAGACATCTACACACCATGGATAAATACTTTAGGAAAGAGGGCTTGAATGGCTAACCCTGAAGTGATCTTGAATCTCTGCTAATGGCCATGAGATCTGGAGAAAGAAACGGCCACAATTTATTTTCAAACCAGGAACTGCAGCTGTGGGAACAAACAGCATGTAATAAACACTTGAATCAAAGTTTGTGGGAGTTTTGTTATTGACTTTGAAGTAAGCAAGTCTGAGGTCTTTACTATGGAAGCTGTGATTCTGTTTGTGGTTTTTTAATGGCTAAAATATCCCACGGTCAGCTTGAGAGAAAGGATTTCATTTTTGGTCTTAAAAAGAAAGGCATGAAGGAGAATTCCATATTGTTGTGCAGTCTGGCTTTTATTTTGAAGGGCATTTTTTAAAAAAATAGTGTAACTTGTGTGAAGAGTGTTGTGTTTAGGAAAAAAAAAGTTCAAAAAATACCACGCATGATTGATCTCAAGTCTGCTCGCCGATCCAAAGACAACACAGCACGGCAGTCAAATATACATTTTATGGGCTTTTGTCTGTTTTGCAATAACAGTGGAAAGCATTCTTTAATTAAAATTTAAAACCGTAACTGATTAATTTTCTGTGTAAACAATCCCTGTAAACATGGAAAGTCAGCATTTTAAGGGCACAGCGGTATAAATTTTGCTTCCTCTCCCGGGTGCTCAAGGGAAAGATGGCAAGAAGGGAGGGGGAGTGCAGGAAGAGACCCGGGAGGGGGAAAAAGTTCAAGGCCTTGGTGTTCTGTACTCAGCATACACCAGCTGCAGGATCTCGCCTGCTGCCCATTTCTCTGTGCAGGAATGTTGGCATAGGCTCCCTGCTCTCACTGGGCTATGATTTATTCTCTCTCAGATGCTGGAGGCTGCTTTTCAGAGCACCCATTCCCCCCACAATGTGACGCTGCGGCAGTGAGTCGTGCAGAGGGATGCGTGGCTCTTACAAGATGGGGAGAATGTTCTTAGCATGTTCTCTGCAGCTATTTCCACTTCTAATGGCCGCAGTGGTAAAACAAGATTAATTGCAGCTCCTTTCTTGCTTCTCTCAGCTTTCACTGGCATTTTGTTATTATCTTCCGTAGGGCATTCATGGAAAGCTTGACAAATGTTAAGGTCTAGGTCCTCAGAAGTACTTTTCAGAGGGATTTAGGTACCCACAACGTAAGATCTTGGTTTAAGTTTCTAAAGTGTTATGAGTAAGGTCAGCCTTGTCCCTCTCTGGGTAAGAAAAACAGCTCAGTAGCTAGCTGGTAGGAGTGGACAGCTGAAGGCTGAATTTTCCCATTGGCACTGTGGAATAACGGGTTTATCCTTTAGGAAAAGATCTTGACACACAGCATGAGTGGAAGGGCTTCCACCATCAAAAGAAGCATTAGATCTGACACTTAGGATCCACTTTACCACCCTCACAAAGTAAGATAATACTTCACACAAGCAGTTTTAGCCATATCAGTGGCCAATGGCTTCAAGGGGACTCCTTTGGAATAAGATATCCCTCCAGAGTAAGCACGGGAGCAGTGAGACTATGCTGGTATTTCAGCGTTTTTTTCACTTTTTTTTTTCTTCAGAGAATAAAAAACCATGCATGAGCACATGTGTGAGTATTTTATGTTTCTTTGCTCAACTCTTGTTAAATGGGAGCACATTTGATGCAATTATTCAAAAGGGTCAAGTGAAAGCTCTGTGGGTGCGATGGGTTGCAGGCCCTCTGTCTTTTGCACAAGTGTCTTCCCATCTATTGTAATATAGAAGCTTAAAGAAATTAATAATAAGCTGCTATAAATTCTCCTGCTGCTACTGCTTTGCCTGTGGACTTAGAGGAATTTTATCAATGATTTCAGATTGCATTGCTGTCTGAACAAAAAAAAAAGTGAGGTTCAAACCAAACACAGCTCTGATCTGACTGAAAGGCTTTGCTGGCACACATGAGAATTATTTCGTGTAATGCAGGAACATTTGCCACCTTGGCCATCCCAGCTCCCTTGCCTTAGCTGAGCATGAAACTGATTTTTCCTCATGCTTTCTTTATTCTTTGTCATTTTGCAGAAACCAAAATGCAATATTCCTCCCTGATAACACTCTTTCCTGCCTCTCCCCAAACAAGCAACCCCAAGAGACAAATTCCTCCGGAGGTCCAGCGCTGTGAAACATTCACAAGGATGTCTCCCACTGCTACAATCTTGGAGAGAATCCTGCCATCTCACACAGCCCCTGCAGTTATTTGGTGAAACGGATCCAACTAAAGTCAATGGTAAAACATCTGCTGGAGTTTTACCCAGCAACTTTAATGGAGCCAGGATGTCAGCCACTGAATTTTGGCACTCTGCAGTAGACAAATATTGTGATCTGAGATTCTCAAGACAGCTGGCCTCCAACCTTCCTGTCTGCACACTAGAAATAATTTCAGAGTTTATCAGTTCTGTATCATAATCAGTTCATCCAGCCATAAAACCTGTTGGCCTCCTTACTTAACCATTTACCTACCTGTTTACCCACGAATATGGCCATTAACTTTCTTATTCCAATCAGTTGTATTCTTACCAATATGAGGCTGAATTTAAAGGAAGGACATTTCATGAATTAAGTATTTTCCACCAAAGAATTTGTCTCTAGAGTTTCTAAATCTTCTTTTCTTTACTACCATTGAAAAGGGATCAAAGTGAAACTCTGGAGACATATGCAGAAGTTACTTTTGTTAGCAGGGAATATAGATTATACTCGAGGCGTTCTGGGGAACAGTTTAGCTAAGTGGGGACACTAACAAGTCAGAGTGCTCCACTGACAATTTCTCTTACTCATGGTCACA
This sequence comes from Mycteria americana, assembly GCF_035582795.1. NCBI lineage: Eukaryota > Metazoa > Chordata > Aves > Ciconiiformes > Ciconiidae > Mycteria > Mycteria americana. Next base: position 64,764,039 of record NC_134370.1, on the reverse strand, counting down.
CTCCTGACATTCAGAAATAGTGGAAGAAGAGCACACAGGCCAGCAGAAGGTGGAAAATATTGGAAAATCCATGGCAGAAATGGTGTAACTCCCAAGGTTTGGCTCCTCCAGGCTGAAAGGGATTTACTGTAGCTGTTGCAAAGGCTGTTTGTTGAGGAGGAGAAGATTAAACAGGAGACCCTATTCAGAGCTAGTGGTCACTTAGAAGATCTTGGAAGCGTTCCTGGAGAAGGACACAGCCAACTGAAGCTCAAGCCTCGCCTCGCAAAGCCATCCCCGTTGCACACAAAAGCACCAGGAGCTGTTCCCATCCCATATTCAATTCAGTATAAGTACTCTTTTAAATGTTAGTGAAAGGGAATATCAGCCAGCCACAAAAAAGGACAATTACGTTATAGTTTTGAACTAAAAAGCCAATCTTTCTGCATTGAAATGAAACCTGAAATGCACAAGCAAGGGGGTAAGGGGAGGAGGGACCAGGAAAAAGGGCGGGGGGGGACGGGACTGAGATGAGAAAAGGACTTCAGAAGCTCCGGCATTTGCTCAAGAGCCCTTATGTCTCTGAATGGTACTATTTCTCTCATGCTACAGAGCCACAAAGTTGTTTCCACCCCCACCCCCCTTCCTCTGGCAACGCGAACAAGATCATAAACGTCAGATGCAGTCTTGTCGCTTTAATGGTCTCATGGCTATGAATAAAAATGGCGCGGTAACAGATTTGTTAATTGACTTTATGTGCAACTGGCATACATTAGGCAGCTCCGTTAACACCGCTCACAAAGCTGGATGTGTTGCTGTTCTCTCCCACCGCCATCGAATTAAACTTTTAACAGTTGAGAGACCAGAGGGTTAAGCCTAGGAGGCTGGAGTGATATTTTCACTGCCTTTGATGACACACTAAAATACAGAACGTCTCATTTTGCAGCAGAACATTGAGTCTGCGAAGCCGATGTACATGTGGTTACTATTTGCAGAATTTGGCATTTTCTATGAATAGCATAAAACAGGCAGTGGATCAGCTGTCATGTTTTGACAGGGTTGTCCTTTTTTTCCGAATGCCATTCTTTTTTTTTTTTTCTTTCTTTCTTTTTCCCTTCTTTTTTTTCTCCCCTTTATGTCACAAATCCACCTTTTTTTTCTCTTTTTTCCCAAAGCGATCTATAAGCTGATGAATATTATATTAAAGGGAGAGTCTGGCCATGGGTCCAAAGGTATAAGAAACCTATCATGACAGACTGAACTCTAGGGTGAGGGGAGAAGGGAATAATGTTTGTGCATATGGACCAGTATAAGGGATTTGATCAGCCATCAGGTTTTTAAATGCAGATTGCACAAATATCCATCAGGACTCATGTACACCTGAAAATCATCATGCCATGAGGCAGGAGTTGTTTGAGATGTGCTCTTGGGATCTCTATTTGAATCCTATGATTCTTTGATCTCATTAGGACAAATGGACTTGTCCCTTCCTTGAGATCAAGAATGTGAGACTATTTTTGAGACACCTATATCTGTGAGGTCTTACACCAAACATTTTAATATCCCTGTTTTGATACATTATTTTCAAAATTATGAGATGTTTTATCCCACAGCTCTATAGTGTCTGTTGAGAGGAAAAAAAATACCACCACCAAACCTTATCCTGAAAAGAAATTAATATGAACACATTTATCCAGTGCCAAAATCTCAGGTTGACCCTTCTAACCTGCTCACTCCATGAAGGCATAAAGAGGGAATTTTGATTTCTTTGCTTATGTATTTCGGAAGGGTGGACCTGAAACGTCCATCCCTCAGTAAGAAGCTCACAGACCACAGCCCCTCTCCTCACTCCTTGTAGAGGTGGAAGGGGTGGCCCGGTCCTGCTCTGTGCACACACTGTGTGGACTTGGAGAGCTACTCACTTTTCAGCAGAGACTTCTGTGTGCATTTGCCCCACATTGCACACCCATGGTAGAGTGGGCAGGCTTTGCCAGCAGCCTTGACATTTCAGGTGACAGGCCAGCCGGTGCTACCATGTGAGCGAGGGCTCCAGGAGAGCCAGGAAAGGGGAAAGAAGTAGATCTAAACAATAGAGTTATTGCTTAAACTCTAAGCACTCTCACTCCCATCTGTTCCCCCTCACCTCCTAGGCATCTCCTTCACCTTCACGCACCACAGAGGTTGGCTTGGCTCATTCTCTCTTGCACACGTTCATATTTTGGGATGCCAGATTCAGACATTTGTTATGGTTACTGGCACTCTACATCACATCCAGAGCTGAAGATCCCTGCCTACTGATATTTCCCTCTTCCATTATTCTCCTAATCCTTTAAACATCATCAGGTTTGATCAGATTAAATCTCCCAGCATTCAGAAGTAAACAGGGAAATTACTCTTCTGTTTTGATAGTCAATTACCATGTCAGCTTTTTTCATGGATCAGGTAGTTCATATTTGATAATCAATGAATTGACCAGAATCTGCTGCCATCAGTGCTATTCCTTAGCTCTACTGTTTCTCTTGGAAACTTCTGTTAATAGTGGCCCACAGTGGTTTCAGGAAGCAAAATGATTTAAAGAGATGAATGGTGAGAGAAATGCTAAAGGAAATCGTCTAATATGAAATTACTTTTATTAGTGGTACCTTTGAAGATAAGATAGTTCCTTCCATCCAGAGACACCTTTACGCTTGAAAACCATTGTGTGAAATGTCTGAAACTAGGAGGACTCTGTCTGTTAGAGGTGTTTCATTCCAGCCCACCCTTTCACCCAACAATTTTTGATGCTTCCTTACCACGTTCCTTCCTCTTTTAAATTTTCTAGATAGCTTGTCTTGATAAAAGCATATTTCAGGTCAGATACAGGCTGATCATGGAAGCTTTTAAACTCTCTTGCTGACCTGGAATTAGTAGATTCATGCAACTTTCCACCAAACCCAGTACACCATAAAATAAGTGTTTTACGCTACAGTGGTATTGCTGGCAATGCATAAAATAAATGTCCTGTATGTGCAACACCGTAACTTCAGTCTAAAATACTATCTACAGATTTAATAGATGGATAGATATTGCTTTGGTTGTACAGTGCCTAACACTGTAAGTTGTTTCTTAGTTGGTTTTTATGCATTATTGGGCTAAACATATTTAGTGACAGTGAACAGACAAGACATCTACATGGATACACAAGCAGTAAACTTCCAGAGCCCCATGACATCCCATAGCTTTGTAACAACAAAAGTCATATGGCCCAGTCACCCTCTCACTCTGGACTAGGTAAACTTACTGTTTATCATCCATTCATTCGTCTTCCAGACCTCTCATTAATTAATTTTTTTCTCAGTATCTTGATGTTAATCTCTCAACGTTTTATCCTGGATCTTATAATGAACAGAGTCTCAATCATAACCAAGTTTTAGTAGTAAAAGGAAATGAGCTACTGGCAATGGATGAGTGGGATATATAAGACAACTCTGTTCATTTCAGGTGAGTTAGACCAAACAACTGTTTAGGGCAGTGAAGAAATTATTTACTAGGGAATTAAACTGGTATAGAGCCAAAGGGAGCATCCATGCTTTGATTCTGAGCATGATTTTGCCTCTGTTGGAGGTATTGCACCTCCAGAGATGAGTTTTCTGAAAAAACTTCAGCCATTCACTATTCTTGCTGAATGTACATATCAGAAAGTAGGATGTATATGCAAGCAGCAGATATCTCAGCTGTCATGCCTACAATCATCACCCTCCTAGAGCAGGTTTCCTCCCTTCCCAAGTCTGGTCAGCCCTTGCAGATACTCTATTTTACATAGACACAAATTTATCAGTACAGTTCTTTTTTTCATGTGAAGCATTCGATATGGTATGACTATTGTCACCTCAAAATTTATTTCAGCATTGATGTGATAACGCAACCTACAGTGGGTCAACTGAGTTAAGTGAGTCAACCCTTCGTAACTTCATTTTCCTGCAGCAGTTACACCAGTGCTGCATTGACCAGTAAACACAAACCACTGGATAGGGAGGGTTTCCCTCCTTCTTTCCTGAATAGATGGAGGAAGATGTATGGGTATTCGCAGTTTTATTGGAATTGAATGCTTTTGGAAGAGGAAATGGTTTTGCTGAAGTTCTGATTTGGGTAAGAAGTCTAACCCTGTTGTAATACTCTCTTTTAACATTCTTTCAGAATGAAATATTTGTAAGTTAGGCGTTTCTTTGAAAGTGCAGTTGTTCCGAAACTTTCTTTTACATTTTATATCATACCTTCAGTTGTACCATTTTCAAATCTGAAAAGGTAATAAAACATTTTCATTTTTCTCAATAGTTTTCACTTGAACCAGAGTGTATTCTTCCATACAACATTAAGAAAAAACCCCAACCAAAACCCAAACACGGAAAACATTCAACCTTTCGGTTTTATTGAGGATCCAATGGAAATAAATTTGAAATCCTTCAACAATCTTTATTTTCCTCCTTACCACAAACCTATGTGTGCCATAAATCAAATCCTAAAAGTATCCCTATTTTCAGTCTTTGATCTCATCATGCAGCTCAGAGAAAGGCCAACCAAAGAGATGTGTTTTCTATTGCACTGAGCCTGCTTTGTTAGATGAAACTATCTGTTGGCTTACTCCTTCAGCTGGAATCGGCCTTCCCAGCATAGCTGGATTATTAGAATTAAATCAAAAAACCACGGAAATATAACTGGGTGATGGGAACAGGAGGTCCCCTATGCGTCATATATTTCATACAAATAAGAGCTCGATTGTCTCCTTCTTTCTTCTGATGGGGAAAAGCTGTTTGCAAGAGGCTGATTGTGGGGCAAGAGGAGGGAGGGACTGCTCTTCATCCCATGTAGAGACTCTCCAGCCCTGAGCTGAGCTTAGGTGGATTTTGCAGCGTCCCTCTCCTTCATATTCAAGTTCTGTTTTCTGCTCCCACTTGATATTACATGCAAAGATCATTGCCCTTTCTTGTCCACAAAAAAGGTGGCTTCTTAATTTTTTTTCTTTCTTTTCCTGCTTTGCCTGTGGGTCCAGCTGGGGAAGGAGTGGGAAAAGGCATGGGTTGGGAGGAGTGGGACGAAAAGGAGGGAGAGGAAGAGAGCACGTGCGCGTGGGGGGACGCTGTGTCCTCCAGGGAGGCAGTTCCTGTCAGGGAGATTACAATGGTTGTCATTTGAGTGATCAAAAAGGAGGGAAATACTGTGTAAAGGATGAGTTTCCACAGCTGTGAAGGGTTGCTAATAACATCACCACACATACCCACACCACCGCCCTCCTTCCCTCACCGTTGTCACTCTCCGCGGGAAGAGAGCAGCAGAAGTCCCTACAGAAATTGGCACAAACCGGCTGCCCGCGACCCGGGCACCGCGGGCACGGGGGGGCTGCCCAGGCCAAAACACAGACAAAGGCCACCCCCACCCTAGCAGCAAGGACTTTTATCCTCCTCACTTTTTGCTTCTGCATGGTAATTATTCTTTTTAACAACAGAATATTTGGGAAAGGAACAAGTATTGCTGCAGAAAAAAAAAAAAAGTGTTTATGAATAATGGAACATTTCAAATCCATCTGGTTTCCGAGACATTTTTTAGTTTCTTGCTACAGCCAATTATATAGCATGCTTGAGTGATAACTGGTTTTATCCTCAGGCTCATTCTGCACACTAATTTCTACACTGATAGTTGCTACCAACCTCTGAGGTTAGTAGCCATATGGTAGTCCAATATGGCACTTAATACTACACTTGTTATACAGTAGGCAGTATTCCGGCAATCATAAATCCACATTGTAGTAGGCACTGTAAAAAAGCTGTGAGTCCTTTTCTGAGTTTTGGCAGTGATGGCTATTTTTAATTTAATTTCAAGGACATTATAGAATCATTTGTGATTTTTTTTTTCCTTCTCTGTTTTATTGCTGATGAAAGTCAAATTGCTGGCACCAATCCTTCCTGTAAATGGCAAAGACAGTGGAGAGCGATAGTTCTTTTCCTAGCAGAGGATCTCCTGATACTGATGCTTCTGTCAAATTGATCCCATCCAGTAGGAATTGGAAAGCCTCCTCTAAATTGTGCTGTGTGTTGCTAAACAAATGCCAGTCACTAGAAATAGCAAAGTGGTATTTTGTGGGCTACCCATCTTGCAAAATAATAACCACCCTTAGCATTAATTCAAGGATTTTATCACAATATCCTCATCTGATGAGCCATACCGCAGGCTTGTTAAGGCAAGGTTGGTCATTATTGTACCTATCACAAACACCAGAGGCATGGGAAGATAAACAGAGTCATCAGTACAAATGTGAATCCCTTCCAAACTGGGGAAGGGAATGTAGGTGTCCTGGCTCCCATACCTCTACAAGAATTAAGTCAAAGACTTTTGCAGGGGAAAGGGGGGAAATACTCATATGCAAATGTACAGGAAATTGCATAGAAAACAAATCCATCCTTTCATCAACCTATTCTCATTTCAGCACCATATTTGCTATGAGGTTGAAAAATCTGCTGCACGAGAGCATATGTTTCTTCAAAACTCATTTCAGATGTAACTTTTTTTAGGTTTCACCTCCTCTTCATGCTTTCTTTCCATAAATTGCTTTCCAGGGCTGTTGTTTTTTCCTTTTTATTTGCTCAGCAATCATTAAGAACTATCTGATTCAAAGAGGGCTTTTCACAAAATGTGTTGAACAATACAACGGGTAGTCTGGTGTAAGAAATCAATTAATTATTTTCACCTCCATTAAAAAAAAACAACAACAAAACCCAAGAGTTGTCCTATACTTACACTTCTACCTTGCTTCCCAAACCTAGCAAGATTTTTTCTTTCCCCTGGTGCTTCTAGTAATTAATCAGTAAGTATAACTTCTAAGGAAGTTTTATGGTGCATGGACTAAAATGTACTGTGGAGGGAAAGTTATTCTGCATGAAGCTCAGCTGGAGGAGGTAGAATAAATAGACTCTAAATTTTATCTCTGACAGACAAGTTGACTGAGGGATTTAGGGAAATTGATATGATGGTTAGGGCCAGCCTGACCCAATGGCCTGAAAGAGGATGGAGAATTAGCTGTCTCTTATCCCAGATGCAGTCTGAAAACAGAGGACACTCAGGACAGCTATGAAGTGGACATGATTTCTTGATATAATAACACCATGCTATCTTAACTGCTAGCTATTAACTGCAGAGTCATTACAGTGCTAAGTAATGTAGCTACCAAGTTAAAACTGTATTAACAGAAGGAAAGGAAAACTTAAAGGATAAAGAGAACAATCGTGTCCTCATATGCTTTGAGTTTGACGATCTGAGGCTGAAGACTCTGTTATCAGAAGTCCTGAGCACCTTTTCATGTGATCTCTATAGTGCAACCTTGAAATGAAAAGTAGTCACTCACAGAGTTTCCATAATGATGACATTCGATTTGGCTCAGGAAAGAGAAATAAAACCAACCCCATTGATACACTTGCTTTGCTTGTATGGGTATTAGTACCACAGCCCCATTTGTAATTTTCTATACCTCTTTTCATATCGCGTGTACTAGACGCTCCACTATCAACTTACAACAACCTGAATTTGTAAACAGCCCAGCTGGTCCTTATCTTAACATTGAAGTGTGCAAGTTATCTAACCGCAAAAGTCGGCACAGAGATACGTATTTTGGCTGTGAAAACAGATCTTGACCTTTAAATTCAAGTCACTCATTTCTAGAGCTACATGTAGAGAAGTGGAAAAATCAGGGATGTCGCCTCTTCCCTCAATGAAGTTACTGAACTCAAGAAAGATGTTGGGCAAACTGTAGGTCACCTTGAGACAGAAGGTTTTGCTCTTCTTATCTGAGAGTATCTATCGCTGAACAAACTGACTTTTAATTTTGTCTTTGCCTCTGCAGTAAAGAGGTTTTGCAGACTTTTGTCCTGGCTAGTTTGCTTGCGTTTCTCTGCCTGTATCCAAGCGACGTTTTGGAAAAGGGAGGCCAGACTTTTTCTTTTTCTCTCCCCCCCCCCCGCCACCCCCCACTCCCCCACCAGCAAATTCTTCTCTGGGCTTATCTATTTGGATGTTTACCAACAAGATTTTCCCTTAGTTAGCTTATTCCACCTACAAACTCAGTCGGTAAAAGGCAAGCCAGAATAAGAGTGTACATACAAGTGGAATGGAGGTCTTTTATACCAAAGGAAGTTAAATGCTCTAGAATCACTATTACAGTACATTTCCAAGTGTAAACAAGCTTTTAGGAAAACCTAAAAAGCTTTTTTTTTTCTTTTAGGAAAGCAAAGTTTGGGACTTGGCAGCATTGTGGTTGCCTCAGCTGCTACCATCTCCTTCTCTTACTAGCTGAGAGGGGGAAAAATGCATATATTTTCAAAACAGTACTCTATTCCTGCTTCTGAAGTGTCACAGAGTTATCTTTTTCTTTTCTTTAAATGCAAATACCCCCAGTAGTGACTTCTGTGATCGATTTGTTTAATTAGTCATCAGTCAAGTAGCCCATATCCAAATCTGAAGACAACTTGAATGGATGAGCAGTTGGAATATTCCCCACGAAACCAGAACCTGCAGGACCATCTTGCTAGGAAGAGCCTCTGCTCTGGCTGACACAAGGAGGAAAGTCAAAAAAGGCACAAGGAGTCTGAGTGAATGCATTTGAAATCTAAAAGGGGGGGAAAAAAAAAGGAAAATAGAAAAAACAAGAGATATTGATAGAAAACAGTTTTCAGTATTCACCAGCTCTCCTCATCACTCCAGCCCAGGGCTTTGGAATAGACCCAGCGGAGGGCAGCCTCCTATCCACATTGCTGACAGACGGGGCATGATGCTCACCTTTCCTGCCATCTAGTTTGTGTTTTGACAATTTGGTATGGAAACTCTAGCAAATGTATGCAGAGAGCGAAGATCCCCGGCTCCCGTTCTCCTCCCAAGGAAGTTATCCAGGCATTGCAGAAATGTGATGCGTGAATAACACAGAGTCTAAGCAGAAAATGAGTACGTTTTAAACAAGTCCACTGGAAAAGAATTAGCAGTGAAACTGAAAAGAGCCATATGCCAATAAGGGGGAAAGTGACTCAAAGTGACACGCTGTAATAATATAATTGAGTTAGGATTAAATTGCAGAAGGATAAAAGCAAGGACAGAGCTAAAAAGGTAGAGACTGCGACATGTGCTGCCTTGTTAAGTGGGAGATGGTCAACAGGAGGGGATTCTCTTGCCGTTTTCCTTTCATTTATAATTAGGCAGTGAAAGTACCAGGGGCATGTCAAGCCATTTGAGGGTTTAAATAAAACAGCACTTCCCTGAACCATCATGGCTCAGTTTCAGCATCCCCCCAACCCCCACGACTCCTTGGAAGCAGTGGGAGTCTACAGCTATCTCCTCCTGTGGGAAACCCTCCCTGGCAGACAGCGTCCGGACCTTCTCCGTCTCCCACCCTCAATCTTTATTGTTAAGGGAAAGGGGGAGGTGGGAAGGGTGTGAGACACCCTGAAGAAATCCCCTGTTTATTTAAGAGTTTTTGCAGGCAGGGGTATGGGGGAGGGCGTCTTTTTTCCTCCTCTGAATTCTCCTCTATTAATATATTCCATTTAAATTGCTCACGGCACCATGTACTAATTAGGACTAGAATGACAGTTTGAGGAGAACAACTGAACCCACTTGAACTCCTGGAGTTCAGAGTTCATGCACATATGGGAAAAACATCTTCCCATTTATTTCTGCAAATACTCTGCACGTATCATGGAAAATATAGGTGATATGGACAGAGCTGATCCTAATGGTTTCTGTAGATGCTTCAGATAGCAGCCAAAGAGATTTGAAATGCTCATTTAAAGAAAACACACACTGAATTGGTTCCATTGATGATAACACATAGAGTTGCACTGATTTAAATGAAAGTGTTAATTTGATACCAGTTTAGATCTACCAGTACAAAAGCACAATGAATGTCCTAAGGCGTGTTAAAACAGGCTTATTCCAGTTCAGTATAAGTCAATGAAGAATAGTTTTCAGCTACACTAAAACAAGAATGCTACACAGAGCTACATGGAGCTGTGCACCAAATAAATGAAACCAGAAATTTTTTGAGTGCAGAGAAGGCCCTTGTGTTAGTTAATCTCAGACCAGACACCTCAGCACTTACCTTCAGTCAAAAGTCAGTGTTTTTCGCAACGTTCATGTAATAATAGCAATACTTAGTGATTGTAAGCATATATCTTACAGCATTTTAGCCAGGTGTGTAAATTGTACCAGGCGCACACATTGATTTAACTTCCCAAAATCAATTTTCTTATTTTGATGACTTTTATTTTGTCCATTTAAAACTACACTTCAGGTGCTGGCTTTGAGCCACTTCCATTCCCAGTATAGAGCATCCAAATATTGACTTGTACCAGCTTAATGAAATTGATTTTGACTTCTCACCTTTTATTATTTTGGCGGGAGGTTGTGTGTAGACCAACTCTATAATGAAACTGGATGATTTACTCAATACCACACAGCAAATCAGTGCCGCAGCTGGAGACAAGAGCAGCCTTCTGCAGAGAACCACCATACAAATTTGACTACAGGTCTTGAAAAGCAGCGTGCTTGGATTGCCTGAAAACTCCAGTTTATGTATTGGTTTCTCTCCAATCTGTCAAGGAGAGGTTTCTGTAAGAATAACTTGGCTGAAATGTCTGTCCCTGATCTCTTCCTCTTCCTCTTCCTCTTCCTCCTCCTCTCCTCTCCTATCCTATTCTTTTCTTTTCTGCTATTCCTTGTAGTGACCACATCCCTTTGGTATCTGTATGTGACACAATAAGGGAATTAGTTGCTATCTGTCCCGTGTGGTTTATTTGCTCTCTTTTACTCCCATGTTCTCTCAGCCTGAGCAGTTTAGAAGAAATGCTGATGGTTTGGTGGAAGCATGTTGAAGCTCTTTGGAGACAAAAGTGATTCAAAGCCAATCAATGTGTCTATAAATCCTTGTAAAACTCGGATCCTGAATACCTGGTTACTCTTTCATTATGTGTTGACCCAACAAATGACATTTTTCATTTTTCACTGTGAGCTGCACTCTGTGTTATTTCTCCATGGCATGCGTAAAGGAAAAAAATGTATCTTGTAAACATTGATCTACTTATTATTCTGCTTGTTTGGTTAGGCTTAAAAATGGACATTTATCTACAGCTTAGGTGTCTTAAACACAGACTGGGTACCCAGACATAACATGAAAACAGTCATACAGAGATCATCTACGATTGTTTCAAAAGCACTCCTCTCACCATTTCCTAAATCTGACTTTTACCTCCCAAAGGAGCCTGCAATTTAGCGTAACTACTTTGGGGGCACAGATTTCTGCAAGGTCCACCATGAAAAGCTACCTTTCTTCAGGCGTTAACGGTTGAGGCCAACTGTTTTGTTTTCTTGAGGATGGAAGCAGTAAACTGTAAGGACTTCAGGCAATATATATGTAATGACTGACAGCCGAAATATAGAGACATAAAGAAATGGGTGTCAGGGCTAATGCAGTTCTGCACATCTCCATCACACATTTCAGACACGGGCATTTTTCTTTTTCAGCCTCTGTGTTTTAAAACAAACCGGATTGGGGCCATTGCTGCCTGTAGATTATGGCCCTCGAAGTGATAAACATGCTGTTCCATTGCTATTTGCCCCATGAGATAAACATTTCTGATGGATTTTTCTGACAAAACTGAGAAACCTAATAATCGCAACGTCAGAAAAAAAGTGAAAACTGATTCAGTTTGATCCCCAAAGGACAGGAGAGGGAAAACAGCAATAGGAGATACAGTTCTGTAAGACTGAACTTGTCAAAGCTCTTTTAGACTGCTTTGAATAAGCACATCCACTTGGTATTACAAATAAAGACATCAGACAGTAATTTGCATGGATTAGGATTGTTAACGTTTATCAATTGCTGGGTTTTAAAGAACTCCCAAATTCTTGATAAGGGTATCTCTTTGTACTGAAAGATTCATGGTGGGAGTGAAAAAAATCTGATTAATTTAAAGCTACAGATGAGAGAAAGCAAAGCCATCCAGATCTAAACTGAGATACCATTAGTGGTTCCCATAAATCAAATCATGTTTATAGCAGGGATACAGTTGAATTACCATCTGGACTTTTTAACCTCGACATTTATTTCTGAACCCTCCTCCAATATTGAAAGTAAACTTAACCCTTCCTTTCATCTTCAGGGCTTTGACCTGGTGCCAGTTCTTATTTTGAAGGAATGATCTGATTTTTGATGGGGACAGAATGCCACACGTGGCATGAGGTTGGAAGGACTGGGAGTTTCTTGCAGAAGACAAAGTCATAAAAGAAATAAAATACATTCAGTCTTAAACGAGATCAGCTGAATAGAGGGTCAGCGGGAATGAAGTCAGGGGGAGGATAAAGAAAGGAGGGTTCATTTTAATTCAGGTAGAGGACGCAGATGGGGTCCAAGGACAATGTAGCAAAACATGTAACAGTCAAAAGGAACCTATATCCTCTCAGGATCTGTGGGATTATTGGGAGGTAGATAGGTGATGAAGAGCTGGATCCTGTTTTCATTGGTGCTAATAACAAAACTGTCATTGCCTTTAATAGTACATCCACCTACTTCTGTGAAAGTGAGCACTTTAACCCTTTACCGAGAAAACAAGTCAAGCTCATATCAAGCAATCTTTAAAGCCTCAGGAAAAAAAGCAGCAAGATATCTGGATCCCAGGTTTTTTGTCTTTTTTTTGTTGTTGTTCCTTTTGGTCTGCCTCTGAACTTCCTGATTCAGTCAAGGAGCTGCCAAAGTAGTAAAGGATATTGTCATGCTATTTCCAGCTCAAACTGAAACAAGCGTCAGGAGGAACCACAGGAGAGGCTGGCTCTGCCACAAGCCACTGGCCTCTTCTGCAGACCTCGCTGGTGTAAAGAGCCGCTCAGACCGTGGGGTTTGTTCACAGGCAACTAGGAGACATTTCTGAGGATTGCCCTTTCCCATGTCACATCTCCAAAGTTTTTTTTCTTCCTTTTGCTTAGTGCCCATAGGCTGCATGGCACAGGGACTGCAGGACCTGGCCAGCAGTGCTCTGACTCCTCAGAGACTTCCCTCATGAGCATGGGCTTCTTGTGCCTCTCTGTAATGGGGGGGAGAGGAGTATTTTGGTACATCGCAGGGTGTTTGAAGAAGTCTGTTGACTTTGAGGTCTTCCAGTAACAGGTAAGATTGGTTACATAGGTATATATCTGGACAGCATGAGGCACTCTAGTGAAACCTCACTGCATGGACATATGGCTGTGTGCTAAGTATATATCTGGTGCTAAGCAAGGTGACCATAGGGCCTTTAACTGACCGAGAGGGTGAGGTACAGGTAGGGCAACTCATCCTGGGGTCATGCCATCTGACAGGCCGAGTCCTCTGGCGATCCTACCTGGCTGTCCTATTCCTGGATATTAAACAAGATGCTTTCCTTTGAGGCTAGCTTCCCTGAAGAGAACATGTCTTTCCACCTCCCCCCAAAGCTCTTTTGGAAAATGTCTTTGGTGTCACATGTTTCAAAGTGAGCTGAAGTTTTTTACGCAGTCCTTGTTAGAGACAACCTCATATTTCACACCCCAGCCGGTGCCAGAATCGTCTTAGTCTATTGGCGACATTACTGCCATTTCCTATCTCTCTCCTTCCTGAATTTACCTAACCCAGAGCTCCGGCCTTTTGTTGAAATGATTTTCTGCCTTCCGGCCCTGCGTGCCGTGTGTCAGATTATGTGCAAAAGGTCGCAACCCACTTCCCCCAGCTTTAGACACAGGATGAGGAAATGAAGAGGAGTGAAGTTACTGATTTCATTTTGGAGGTCAGGGTGGGTCTTCTTGGGGTAGGAGTGGAGTCTGAAGAGCAAATGTTGCCATTTGTTATCCATATCTTTTCAAACAAACAAGAAACCCCAACAATTATTCATGCTGCTGAATCGGAAATACTTCTCAAAACATCTGACAAAAAGAAGAGGAGGACAATAGGTGGACAGTGAGGAGAGATTATATATATACACTCATATATATAGCCCAGACACAGACATCCAGTTCTGTTGGAAACAAAGTGAAGACATGAGGAGCAATCTGAGGATCATCTCTGAGCTGTCCAAAGGGTGGGCAAGCTGCCTTGTTTGCTTGGTAATTCTCTTCTAGCGTTGTGCAGTCTAATTATGTGCTAACCCACATTCGAAAACTGTAACGTCAAAAGGGTAAGTGTCTGAAATGGTGCCAGGAGAATGTTTTCCAGCACTGGGGAATCCCAAACTTTGCCCAGTACAGGACTGCGCTGGCTCCAAGCCAGCAGCCTGAGGCCGCAATGAAAGCACATGCAGAAGAAAACATCTCTGCCGCCCTCCTTTTCTGTCAGAGGGTGGGTGTATCCCCACACGTGCTGTTAGAACATGACCTGAGTGGTCTTCTCATGGGTAGAGATAGATGAGCTTCAGCCTGGGGCTGTTGAGGTCAGCCATCCCATGCCATGTATGAGGGGCCACAACACAGGGTGCAATGGCAGACGTGTGCATCACCATCTCCTGATGGTTTGGGCAGCAGACCTTGGCTTCATGGGTGGGTTGGAGACAGAGTGCATCCTCTTCCCCCACTCCCCATCAGCCGCCCAACCGGCAGTTTCACACTGATGCTGTGCCCCTCGCGCAAGTCTGGTGGCAGTTCAGGAATGTACAACCCAATCTGCGTGCTCCAAATATGTTGGTTTCCTCCCAGATCTGTTAAACTGAACTGGAAGGGGAGGAAAAGCAAACAAAGAAGCAAACAGACGGAAAGGCAAAAACCCAAAAGCACTTCCTCTCCGCAGGTTGTTGGTTGTACCTAGAGCTCTGGCTGGTTTATGTATGCATTCAGAGTAAGTTCTCTGAGGAGTATCCTGCAGTCATTTCTCAGCGAGTGTGAACAAACTCATTAACAGCTCCTTTACTGGAATGATAAGTTGTTTCTTAATGAAGGGAAAAATAAATACCCTCGCTAACCCAGGCTCCATCACTAGAAGTCACACATCATTCTTAAAGACTCCTTATTTTCCACCAGAGACATTTGTGTACAGCCCTTAAACAAAATGAAAGAGCTTGTTTCTCCTTCTTAGACGCTCTTTTAGATGCTCAAATTGCACAGCATTTTTTAGATGTTTTTCAGAGTTTTATCCCAGATGTGAGCAGCTTAAGTTCAATAAAATAAAAAATAATGATCTGAATCTTCACCCATTTTAAGAAGGGAAGGTTTGTAGCACTTAAAACATGGGACTAGGGCCCAAGAGATTTGGGATCTATTCCAAGCTCTGCCATTGACCTGCTATGTAGTTTTACTTGTAAGGAAGTCACTTAAACTCATTGTGTTTCAATGTGCCCATTTGTGAAATGGAGATAATAATGCCAAGCTCACAAGGGGGCTGTAAAGGTTAATTAAATAGAGTTTTTAGGTGATTTCCCTTCTTTGGATGAAAAGTGTGACAGAAGTATTGTTTATTAATGAAGTTTGTGCAAAAATGACAATTCTGAATTTTTGCAGGAAAGAAATACATGGTGATTTTTGTGTGTGTGAAAAATGCCCACATGGCAATTTGTTTTATGATTATCATTTTTTTCAAGCTAAATTGATTCAGTTTGAGCTTCAAAAATCTGGGATTGTTTTGCATTTTTTTGTCCATTTTGGCATGTAACTACATGATGATGTCAACCAGAACAGCTAGGTATCAGCATAGGAAGGTTTGTGAAAAAAAAAACCAAACCAAAACCCAAAAAACCCAAAAACCCACAACATTTAAATAATATTTTGGATGCTCATGTGCTTCAGGGTGTAAAACTGCAGGGCCGAGGTATGGCAGGGCCTCCGATTCAGCTGGTTAGAGAATTTTTTGATACCTTTGTAGGGTTTGATGCTAGCAATTTTCAAATGTAGATGTTTATTTGCTCCCTTATGCAGTCTCACATTCTAATCCCATATTTCTCTAGAAAAGGAAATTATAATATACCCAGGAAGATCTTATCCTTGCCAGTTTGCAGACTTCACTGCAACCTGGACTGACCCAGCAATCAGGCAGTTTATTTGTATGATTTGATGCAGGTTAGCACATCAGTACTCTGCAGGATTGGGTGGGATGTGCTCTGTGATCCTACCCCTCGTCTGTGTAGACATGGGAACCTATGTTATGGCTGGTTCCAACGTACAGCCATGTGCTTCGCAGAGACTAAACCTGCTCCTGTCCCTCACTCAAGTCACTTGGTGAGAGTTTTCACTTTCATGTCAGTTGTATGAACATGGTGGATTATTATTTTTTTCATTACCATTGGAGCCCTTGCATCACTCATATAAAGGGATGCCTCAAGAAATTGCAAGATAACAGGAGAAGAAATATAAGTTCAGCTCCTATGAAACTTGCTTACATTGGAGCTTGAGTTTGGGCTGAAGATTTAAATGCTTTCCCTCTCTCATTGAACAAGGTGACCTACCCCGTAACCAGAGAAATTCCAAATGAATAAGAGCTATTAAGTTATCTTGTCCACCTGCCCCCCCGGCACAAGATTGAGAGGGTGACATGGATTCTGGCAGTGGCCTGTGCACAACCCATGACAGAGGCTGCACACAAATATGAATCATATTGTACTTAAAAGGCCCAAATGAGTTTACTCTGGGATCCTTACCCTTCCTTGTAGCTGGTGGGGATGGGGCCCTGGAACTTAAACAGGTTGACAAAACAAAGATTGAATCCCCGAAAACAATAGATTTAACCCTGAGAACTCCTCAGATGCTCTATTGGCTGCTAGTGCTTCTTGTGCCATTTTTGCCACCGAAAGATTCCCCTAGGCTGCTGCTTTTAAGAAAAACACATATAAAACCTACCCACTGTGTAAATCTAACATCAGTTAGTGGTTTCCCAAGTACAGCTTGTGGGATGGCTGCCTGAGTCTCAGATGCAAAAACAGTTCACTGCAGATTGGAGAGCCCTGTAAATGGAAAAGAGAACCTGGAAAGACAAAGAAAAATGAGCCTTTTCAATAGCACCGAGGGAAATAGCATCTTGATTTTTTCTAGCTACATAAAGACTCCTTCTCACCCTCCCCCATTTCTTTCCAGCCACTATGTGCCTGCATACCTGGAAATATTCCCTTGGTATTAAAGACTGAGATTTGTTCAAGCTGCATAAAAACACTTGACATGAGCTTTGGGCTCTGACAAACTCTTAAAAAGCTAATTCACATATAAACAGACTCTTGCCGTTACCCGCTGACAGCAACATGAATTGAACCAAAAATGTAATAAACCCCACCAAGACTATCACAGTGAACCCCCTTGCTTCAGACATCTGTTAGTTCTCTGGAGGTCAGGGAGAAAAGAAAGTCCTCTACCAAGCCCAGAAAGCTCATGGATGCGAGCAGTCCTGGACCAAAGCAGGAAGAGATTTTTGAAGGCAAGCCCCTAGCTAACGTCTCTTCTCTCTCATTTTAACTGAATTTTTCTCATCTGCTGACAGGGCCTGTTGTAATGTCACTGGCAGTGTAGGAAGGAGGACAGCACCTCACCTGGCCCCAATTTTCTGTGAATTCATCTGTGGGAAAGACCGCAGCATCTTTACAGCTTCCTCCCTGTTATCCTGGACTTTCCTTTATACATTTCTCTCCTGGATAGCCAGCTAAATCCCATTTTCCCATACTGGCACGGTTAGGTTTGCATTCAAAAAAAGGGCCAAACACCAGCAAAGATCAGAATTTGGGATTCACTGGCCGTGGTGGAATGAACTCTGAACAGTTAGTTGCAAGAGTTGTGCTGACCTGTGCTCCTGGGTACCATCTGGGGGTAAAACTCCTCTTAAAATTTCTCTCATTGCTTTCTCATATATTGGTGAGAAGTTTGACTTTTTGTTTTTTTAGATTATGAAGCTGTCCACATTTTCTTGGGGTGTCACTGGCAAATATTCATGTACAGTTTGAGAAAATGATCGGTTTCACTCAATATTTGTCCCCCAAAACATCTTCACTAACAATTATTGGCTGATCCCACTGAAATCTAAATGTTGCTGGGTCAGGATTTCACAGATGATTCCTGAGCATTCATCTTTTATCTTGTCATGGTTTAACCCCAGCTGGCAACTAAGCACCGCACAGCTGCTCGCTCACTCCCCCCTGGTGGGATGGGGGAGAGAACTGGAAGAGTAAAAGTGAGAAAACTCGTGGGCTGAGATAAAGACAGTTTAAAAAGTAAAGCAAAAGCTGCGCACGCAAGCAAAGCAAAACAAGGAATTCATTCACTGCTTCCCATGGGCAGGCAGGTGTTCAGCCATCTCCAGGAAAGCAGGGCTTCATCACGTGTAATGGTTACTTGGGAAGACAAAACGCTGTCACTCCAAACACCCCCCTTTCCTTCTTCTCCCAGCTTTTTATTGCTGAACATGACGTCACATGGTATGGAATGTCCCTTTGGTCAGTTGGGGTCAGCTGTCCCAGCCCTGTCCCCTCCCAGCTCCTTGTACACCCCCAGCCCACTCGCGGGTGGGGTGGGGTGAGGAGCAGAAAAGGCCTTGACTGTGTGTAAGCACTGCTCAGCAGTAACGAAAGCATCCCTGTGCTATCAACACTGTTTTCAGCACAAATCCAAACCATAGCCCCATACTAGCTACTGTGAAGAAAATTAACTCTACCCCAGCCAAAACCAGCACATATCTCTAGTCCTTAAAGAAAATGGGCAATTAAAATTTTCACTGTGAATATTGCCACCCTTTCTGTGCTGGCATGGCTTTTCTGGTGCTTGAGTTGTGCCAATGACACTCAAGGACTTCAGCTGAGTGCTCAGTTGATTGTTCTGGGTGTGGCGGGGGCAATGAAAAAAACCCACAACCAACAAATCTGATGCATTTTCTTGAGTTATGGAGAATGACATGGACCTAAACAGTCTGCACAAGTGAGGCCAAAATTTTGGCTGCCTTGCACATATGTCAGGGCATGTGGGTGCATGTGGATATGTATTACTGTGAACATCTTCTGTGCTTCTAAAGAGAAGTTTATAGAGTTGCTGACATGATTTCTCTGAGTCATGGTCTGCAGAGTGTCAGCTGGGAGACCATCTTCTTTTGGAAATGAAACAGAACAAAAAAAATGCATTTGGCCATTTCACTAAATTCTGGGATGTAAAGCAGGTTTCCCCAGCAAGAACGAGAAGAAGCTGTGCTCATTCTGGCAGCAAAGACTTAAAGAAAATGGCAGTCAGTCTTAAATGGGGTTTGAGCATGATGCTTATTAATCTGAATCTACATTTCTTCTGTTGAAACGGGGGATTTACAAAGTGATCTGAATTAACGTGAGCTGACAGTTGCTGTGCTTACAGACCTTCAACACACTGTGTACAAGGGAAATAGTTTCCTTCCCAGTCTTTGACATTCTCTGTTCAGAAGATTTTTTATTTTAACCCCAGTCCTAATTGCCCTTCAGTATCAAAATTAATTGTGTTTTCTGCTAAAAGGCCAGTGCAGTTTAAGGTTACTCTAGGGTCCCAGCAGCCGATGCATCTTCTGTAAATGGCTTGATTGCCGTCTGTGGAGAGGAGTGCTGGGAGAGATTTGCTTGACCGAGGCTATACATTACAGTCCAATTAGTGTGAAGATCACTACATGAGTCTTTAACTTTATCTAGTAACTGTCGGAATCTCTAATGCTGAGAGCGGAGCGAGGAAGAGGGATGCAGAGCCCACCTGGGCGGCCATACAGAGACCACAGAGCTTTCCCAGCTCCCCTCTAACTGTCTTGCAGGCAGCAGAGGGAGCAGCTGGAGGATGGAAATACCCGGTGAGCTGCACTTCTCATCCTAGAGATACTGAGACAAATACCGCCTTTTTTTCTCCTTTATTTCTTTGCTGCTTTACTGACATATTAGGGTATGTTTTTGATTTTTAGAATTTTTTTCCCTTCTTGAGACTGCTCATCTGAGGTCTGGATTCATTTAATGTAACCTGAGGTAGTGGGCTGAAGTGAATGGGAATCTGCTAGCCCTGGGTCCTCTGAGCTAACGGAGAGAGATGAACACATCCCGAAAATGAATGAAATTCCCACAATGATCTTCAGAGCTGGTTTCCTCCCTGGCACTGTCCCTCTGTCCTACAGCCAGGTCCCTGAACTCAGGTGTTTCATTTAAGTATTCAGAAGTGAGCAAGAGTTAGACTTTTCATTGCTCTGTGCAAGAGCTCAGGAGCTCCCGTTTGGCTCACAGTAAAGTCAAGCAAAAATATAATTGCCCAGCAGGAAAGGCCAATTCTAACATTAAATGCACTTTGCAGATCATAGAGTAGATCTAGAAGAGAGGTAGTACAAGTAATTTCCTGTGAGCTAGAAATTACTCCCTTTTTGATCTGCAAGGATGAGTATAGGTTGTGATTTACAAGTATAACAACTGTGAATGGTCATCAACTGAAACCATCTCAGCGTAGTCTTGAAGGGAAAGTGGCCTTATAGCCCACATCAAATACATACTGTACAAACACCAGCACACAAATGTACTGAAAAATGGGTCTAAAAGATTTCAACCCTACAGTTATGGTCATACAACTTTAGCCCACAACTTACATAATCTCGGCCTCTATATTGTTGTCAGTGGTTGTTACAGAAAAACTGATGAAACACCAGGTTGTGCCTTATCAGAGGCATCTGGAACATCTGGAATTTTTGGTTGGTCTGTGCCCCAAGTAATTAGGCTTCCTGTCTGCAGTATCTAGGCCTCATGTCTTCCAAAATGTCTTCTAAAAGTAGCTGGAACAACTAGTATTAAATAAGACTATTAAGAAATGTTGAAAAAGTTTGAAAGCTCATGAAAAATAGAATGCAAAGTCCCTGACATTTTTCACATCTCCACCCTTTATTTTTCAGCTAATTTTAATGCTTAATGCCTTCTTTTCTGAGTCAGTCTCCAAACCAGAAAATGAAGAGGCAGCTGCAAAAGTGGGAAAAACATGGGGAGAAAAACTTGTTATTTGACACTATCTCACAGAAGTTCCAAAAACGGTGAACTTTCTGTAACAACTCCATTTCTCATTACAATCTCATTTGACACTGGAGTAATTATGATTAAAACAACAACAACAACAACAACAAAATCTACATCAGTATTTCAGCATTTGGGAGATTACATGGCACCATAATATGTTAGACAGCACACCCCTTCTTTAATTTCTTTTTTTGCCTTGTTAAAGATATTAGTGGTATTAATGCAGTTATAGTATCCATCAAACTAGTTCTCTGCTCTTCTCATTTCTGTGCACTGCAGAAGCAGTTGTCTTCTCCTTCAGTACTAGGGACACAGCCATAGACCTCAACCATTATTTTCAGTCCTCTTTTACCTGCTGGATTCACATACTTAGGATTCCACTCACCAGCAGTTTTTCTACACGGTTCACAACAGATCTTGTATCAATGATGTGCAGTGTTGTGTTTGCACAACTCAGAGATAAGGGATTCTCTCTCTCTCTCAGAGGCATTTTAGATTAAATAAAGCTGGTAATGGGATGAGAGCTGAGTCTCTCATCCACTGTTCTTCTAAAGGTTCTTTAAAATGACAGTGAATTGAAACTCTACTTCAACTGGCTCAAGCAGAATAGCCATACTGAACAGCAGTTTTGTCCTGTGGTAAACAAAGTTATGGCTTGCTCAAGGTAGAAGCAACTAACATTTACCTTAGTAGAACTTATGAAATTAAATATTCAAGAAGAAATAATATTGCATAGCATAATTATCCAATAGGGTTCCCCATCAAAAAATACTATGGGATGAATTCAAGGAAAAAAATATTTGAGAGAGGGGTAACACAAAATAATGAGGTGGATATCTTACCTTTCAGATATATACAAACTGTGGCTAAACTCTGCGATATTCAAATTAACAGCAGGAAACTTCCTGCTATTTGGGTTTTCCATCATCTATCCCTCATTACAGCTATGTGCAGAGAAAATTAACTGCTACAAAAGATAGCAAAGAAATATGTTTCAAAGCAATATAAAATAGTATTTCTTGGGGCCAAGGTAAGCAGGAATGTAAGGCTGTGAAAGAAACTTCCCTGTTTGTCAGGTCCTTTCAGAATTGGTCACAAACGGATTTCTTGCTCCTTTTTGGAATATCCTGAACCAGGTAGTGTCAGATACAGGACACTGAAGCTCGGGGCCCTTAGTATGATCACCTATATGATGAGCACACAAATAATAAATAAAAATTGCTCTAATTTAACACTTATTTGTGGCTGCAGCATTTCCACCCTCTCTGCCTTAACAGCTTGGAAGGAATACAAAGGAAAATTCTGCGTGTCAGAAAGTTATGATACAAAGGCAAAAAGTGGAGAGGAGATGGAAATATAAAGTCAAAATGAAACCCTCCATCTTTCTGTCAAACTGAAACAATAAATAATAATGGCATCTTGCATTTATATAGTGGTTTTCATCCAGAAAGCCTGGAAAGCTCTTTGGAAACTTTACAAACTACTGTGGAGGAATAGGAATGATTTCATACACTGATCTATTGAAGGCTCCCACTTCTGTAAACAGTTACAGTCTACAGCTACATTACTTCTCAGACTGGGACAGGTAGAGACTGATCCTGAGAGATATTGGACGGATTTGTAGTTAGTCAGAGTAAATCTTCAAAGTCCTGTGGGAATTTACACTGCTGACAGTTATTGTTTCTCATGATCAGGCACTTGGGAAAGAAATAAAATTACAGATAGATGAAATAGCTCCTGATCCTAGTCTGTGAAATTTGGCAATAGCAGCCAGAGCTTTACAATTAAAATCCCTAGTAATTCATCAATCACGGGATGGTAAACATACTAATTTTAAAGAGTCAGATCCTCTGTCCAGACATTCTGCATTGTTATCACATGGCTGACAACCTTTCTTTCCTATTTTAACCTGTGTGTGTATACAGAAAAAGGTGCTTTAAGAGCTAGTTGAAAACAACACAAACCTCCCAGGTTTACGTCTCTGCCACATTCAATTGTCAGGCAAAGCACGGAAGAAAAAAAAAAGAATGAATAATTAGTAAGCTGAGGAAACTTGATTAAGCTTTCCATTTTTATCATATGTTTCACTTAAAAAATCACACCAGATACTCAAGAAGTCTGTTGGATATTAAGAGATGGCATAGATTTCCACATCCTCAATGGAGGAAAATTCTTGCTGATTTTCATGGTCTTTTAGTTCCAAGAAGGATCACATAATTTTGGCTCTTGAATAATATTTCTGTAACTAACAGTGGGCTCAGGAATTCCCTGTGTGTGAACGTATTTATCAGCTGGCGCAATGTATTTCTGCACTGGAGTATCACGTTTAAAGCATCCATCCAGCACCTCCTAATGGTGGCAGCAAAAGGAAAATGAATGAAACTGAGAAAAAAACAGTTCCAGGAACAACAGAATTAAGAAATTGCCTTCAGATTCGTGTGTCTTCATTTTTTTGGCTTCTGGCAGGGTATTTTGATGGGATCACATGTTACTGGAGTGAATACTTTTCTGCCTTAGCCTGACCACCTATTTTCATTAAATTTCAAGAAATATATTCCTCCTGTCAAATTTGGCTGCATGGAGGCACAAAAAAAAAAGAAGTCCCTTTCTGTTTATAAATTTTCTTGTCTCCTGAGACTTTTGGCATCAGGCACCTTTCCATTCTAAGAAGCGGCAGCACTGGCAACTAATCTGGCTGTTGCTGGCCACAGTACAATGACTGGCCTTGCTGGCGGGAGGGGAAGCAGCCCAAGCAATTGCTCACGATGCCCGGCCATGACTCCTCACCACTTGAAATATCTTTGATCATTCCAGTAGTGCCTGGGATGGAACTGGAGTTTGACACAGGCAGGTGCTCTGCTTTAGCAGCCTCTGTAATCTCCCGTTCAGCATCCAGAATAGCGTCTGGAAAGTTCCCCTGGTCCCTTTCTGTCCCCATCCATGCTAGTCCATCTGCCCTGAGACCAATATTTGTGACGCCCAGCCAAACTGATACTTCTAAAATTGCCAAGGCTAACGAGTGGGACTACGATGTTAAGTTTCCAGTCTTTTTTACCCAACACTGCCTTGGCCAATGTGTTTTTGGCAGACAGGGAAATGCAGAAGGAACACGCACCTCCTTAACTAGTGACCAGAGCAAAGATTAAATATGATAAAGCTTTAAGTATCAGCCTCTCCTGGCAAAACCGCAGCATAAATACTATGCAGCCCAAGAAAGCAATGTTTGTAGCCTGCTGTTGAACCAAAGGCAGCTCTCCAGGCTACAGCTGAGAAATAGCTGTCTCCTCTGTGGAGGGATTTAGCACCAAATGAAGATGAGACAGGGACAGTGTATCTGCACTTATTTAAACTGTTTTCAAGTACTAAGTATTCTGTAAGAACAGCAAATCATGGAAAGAAGTCTGGAGGCTTCTGAATATCAGTGGTTTTTTAGGCTTTTAGGAATGTATTTCTATGTCCTCTAAGGTTTTCTTAAGTCACACTAGTCTCTTGAGAGACTGGAAATTTAAAATCAGAGCTGTAAATTCAGTCTCTGGACCAGTAATTCCCATTTACATCACGAGACACTCAAGAAAAAGCCTCACAGCTACATTTTGTTACAAACATGAGCTATTTAGCCATCCTGATTGACATCCTAAATTTTGCACATTAAATAATGGGATCTCTGGCTTCACAAAAGTATCATTCTTCCCAGATGGTAGAAACAGTGTTGGATATTAAGAAAAAAAACCTTTTTGTCAAATCAGTAATTTCAAGGCTACATTACATTATTTTGAATTTCTCACTGGTGGTGTTACTGGTCTTCCAGGTGGTTTCTGGGGAAGCTCAGATAGTTCATTATGCAAAAGCTAGTTTGCTGGTGGAATATAGGTTGATATGTTCAAAGGCACACAGGGTTGTGACAGGACAAACTTTTGTTAAAAGTGAGCGAAAGTTGGATGCTTACTTCTTCACGCTTTTGAAAATCTCCTGCTGTTTTTACTTCTTGAACATGAGAAGGAGGTTGGTCAGAGCAGCTATTATGGGCTACTTGTAACAAATGCTTCATATTGCCGGTGACTGGGAGCCCCCAAGAGTTCTCGTTCCACATTTTGCCTGGCAATTAAATAGACCGAGATATAATTTGCGCCCCATATTCTCTATGTCGAAGGCAGTAGGCTTCTTCATTTTTAGCCTAACTCTTCTGTCACCTTCACCAGTTTTACATTATTTATGTTAACTCCATGGCCTAGGGGTGGGAGGGAGAGGGGAATTATTCCTAATTTACTGAAAGTGAGAGAAGAATCAGTCACTTCTTTCTTTAAATTTTTGTGGAGGATTGTTAATCAAAGTTAAAACAAATCTGTGTTCCAACGCAGAGGTGGGCGAGGAAATGTGTGCCTAACACATATGCACTTTGGGGCTCCTGCAGAAGGAAACAGAGTTCTGGAAACTGTTGTGAGAAAAACATTAAAGACACCAGACTCGATGCTATGCCGCAGACTGGAAATGAGGCTTCAGAAAATATCCAGCTATGTTTGAACCTACTTGAAGAGTTGCATTTTATTCTCCGTCCTGGGATGCACGACGTAAATTATCTCACTTTCTTATTTGCCTCACGTTTGAGAAGAGTGTGGCTTGGAGTAGGACAATGACTTAAAGTAGGAGCCAGGCAGAGAATACATCAGGTATTCGACCTGCAGGCCTATGAAATGCAGTGTCATCATAACCCAAAGGGCGTATCATTAGTCACTGAAGGAAGGAAGTGCAAGCATGCCTGGAGAAATCAATAGAAGGTCCTTGTCTAGTAACACGAAGAGAACAGCACCGATGTTTATGTCTTTGCCCTTCACATACTTTGCTCTTCCTTCCTCTCCAGTCACCTTTTCACTTTATCCAGAATTTCATTTTCCTGATTCCTGAGTATAAGCGGACGAATGTAGTAACCAAGACTCAGGCTGCAATCCAGTCTTTTCTCAGAGGAAAAAAATATCCATCAGGCCCAGTGTTTCTGTATGGTGGTTATCTGATTTGGCTCCTGCTAACTAAAAACATATGCAACTGGTTATCTCCATCAACACAGTTTAATTCAGCTCTGGTCCGTATTAGTGTGTTTTTCTGCAACTTATGTCTCTTAGAGCCATGGGTGAACTGTTACTGTTAAAATCATGTTTAAATATGAAGATCAAACAAATGGTCCAAAGGTTTCTAGCATCTAAAGATTCATTAAGCAACACAAAAATACTTTGCCGTGTTTTAATTAAACATAATAATTTTTCCCCGAAATATCATGCTTTAGATAAATGAGGAACCCGATTAATACAAGATTTCAGAGTTTTGCTACAATATGGGGTAATAATTCAAAGTTGTCAAGACTCCTTTTATTTCCATAGCCCTGCACTCAACCTGTTCTTTCACTTTTGTGCCTCAGCTTACCCATCCATAAAATGAGCAAAACAGTAGTAACATGCATCCTAGGGAAGCTACAAAGCACCACTCATTACTGTCAGGAAAATGCTCGGAAATTATTCAGCTGTATTCATAGCAAAAAACCAACGAATTAACAAAATATGTTCAGGCAATGCACATTTGTCGGCTTCCATGAGAAAACTGTGAAGTGTTATGAATAATGTGGTTCGTTGGTGGCTGTTTGTTCTAACAATCCTGATTTGTACGTTACATGAAGGCAAAGAAATCTTTTCATGCTCAGTTTGACCCTTCCTCACACTGTCCCTGATTTCTTTCCATTCTGGCCCTTGACAGGAGTGCAAAATACCCATCAAGGACAAGAATAACTTTTTAGACTAAGATAACATTTGTATTATTAGCAGAGGTTAGGGTGTGCCTGGGAGGGCAGGAGGTAAATCTGCTGAACAGTCTAAAAGCTTTATTTATGGAAACGTCCTTTTTAAGAACAGGGGAAAGAAGGAATATTAGTAATAATATCACAATAATCTCCAAGATCCCAGAGCAGCCAAGCTGTACATGCGCATACACGTGCATACACACTCCAGAAAGAAGTTTGGCTTAGTATATAAAGCTCAGACTCTGGATCAGTTTTCCAGCTAGAGCAAATCAGCTTAAGTTGATGGAATAACATCAGTTTAGCCCAGCTGATGACTGTGACAATGTCTCATTACTTCAACCAGGAAAACTAGAAGTATTTTATACAGTACTGAACGCAGTTGTCTCCAATAGGAAGAAGCAAGGTATCTTTCCTGACAAGTTTAAGAGCTTCTGACGTGTCTGTCTCTCCAGCCATTTACCTAACGACCCACTTACCAGTGGAAAACTCTGAAATCAACCTTTTCAAGGTCAGCTGAATTCCCCAAGGCTTCCTGAAGGAAACCAAGAATCCTCTAGGCTGTTCTCAATAAATTAAAAAGAAAACACAACAATGGATACATTTTGAACCTGCTTGTACGATTTAGGAACCGACATCTCTTCTTTTTTTTCCCCCCAGTCTTAGCTGAGCACTTAGCCTCGAGTCTGCTAACCAGTTCTGTGCGACTTTTTACAGTTTGTGAGACTTGTCTCTTTATAAGAGAGAATCCAGGCTGCTAATTCCTATTCCCTGAAGATTTCTGAGAATATTACTGCTGCCCTATCAAAGCACAAACGGTATTTGTGCTGTAGAATTGGCTGCTGTTCCCTACTCGGAGCATAAGGGTGCACTATAAAAGGCCAAAGGCCAGGTGGAGAAAAAACCAAAAGAAAACAAACCAAAACCTCCCACTGAAACACCTTTAGGAAAGCCTGCCTTCAGCTGCTCGTCACGGTACGCTTTAAATAGCCTGCCCCCACATCTACCAGTTTGGTAGGTGTTGGTCTAGCACCTAAAAGGAGTGAAGAGCTGAAATTCTAAATATTGGGATGCGGACCTGGCCCCTCACCTGAGATCTGTCCTCCCAAAGGAGACCAAATTCATGATCCAGAAAGCTGAACGTCTTCCCGATCTAAGGTAATTCGACTGCATCTCTTTGCTGACGGCTGAAAAACCTAAATTAATAAATAAACAAGACATCATTTGGGAGGGTTTTTTGCATAGTACTTTATAGCCACATAAAAATATTATAGTGAAATATAACTTTTCTCTCACAACAGAGTGTTTGGGCTGTCTCTGTTAAATATACACTCCAAACACACTGAGAGCTTTGCACAGTTCAAATATAATTTTATTTTGAATAATATTATTTTTCATCACACATATGCCACCATGGCTTATTTTTAACATAGTGATGTCACCACATCAGTGAGATCACTTTGCAGAACGTCCTACTGAGCAGTAGAGGTGAACTGGCTTCGTAATAAACAGAAATTCAAAGCCTCCTAACAGTATTATATGAATACAAAACAGAGATGCTGTTTGACACCTGCAGGACAGGGGCAAATGCACTTCCGTGAAAGAAAATACTTTTATACCTCACTTAGGAAAAGAAATTCTTTATTCTAGTGAATCTTAAATGTCTTGTGGCTATGTGAACTACGAATATGCGTCCATTCTGCAGACAGCCAACCCTTTAAGGTTAACAATGTCATAACTCTGCTCATATTTGACCATAACGTAAAAGACCCTCATGCTGATTGGAAATATGGAGCAAAAGATTCCACTGGCATAACACATATTGCCCACACACAACATATCTCTCACATCTACATGTCAGTTTTATTAATAATTAGATTATATTATGATGTTTTAGGCATACCCTAAACACATTAAAATACATGGCCTTTGCCCTAAAGTATTTGCAGGTGGAAAGACAGATAGTGAATGAATTAACTGTTAAATCTGGTTGACCACTGGATTTTTCGGTTTATCAGCAAGTCCAAAAAATACAAATGTTTTATGGAGGCTAAAATGTCTTTTAAGGATCTATTTTCAGCATATCAAAAAGGAAAACAAAACTATTTCAAATCAAATGAGAGGTTTTTCTAGATACACACCACACCATGCTCCAGTCGTGGTTTTAACATATTTTAGTGGTTTGAAGTGAAAAAAAAGAAAAAAAAAAAAAAAGAAAGAAAAGTGGGAACATGCCATCTTTTAAAGACTGATATTGGAATAATCTATCTCTACTCTAAAAATAAATATTCGGGTTGGGTTTTAGGCTTGAATGACTGAGCCTAACTGGGACAAATTCTTCAAATGTCTTTTTTTGGTTCCCTTTTCAAAAGTTCCTGCTAACACTTCTCCAAACTCTGCTATCAGTGGAAAAAAGGGGGAGAACCCCAGAGCCAAGTGATGAAGCTGCTCCAAGATTCATAGCTCAATGTTATTTGTTTGGTTGGGGGCTCTTTCTTTTTCTTTTAATAAACTATCCCCAAAAGCCTATCTACCTAATGAGTATTATCTGCTTAATTTCCTGCAGGCTTCGATGCAGAAGCAGGTCAGTTGGTTTAATTATCAGCTATGGAGACGTGAAGGAACTTGAAATTCAATTGAAATATACAGCAGCTTTTTTCCCTGGATTCCTTTGCATTAACGAAAATACCTGTTCAAAGAACAGATTGACTCAGCTGTGACTTAAAGAAAGATAAGATTCTGTGGCAGGAAAGTAATAATGCTATTATTGTCCACCGGACAGAGTATATTTGCACGGTCATTAGCGATGGCTAATACAGTGAAATGTTATACATAGAGAAACAGGCAGGAATTTACCTTCTGACTATCAAATCTCTTTGGTTTTAAAATGTAGTCCTACTCCCTCTATCTATACCCTGCTGTCGATTAAGTGCCAGACAGACGCAGAAATGCCTTATGAATTTTGGAGTCTTAAATCCATATGATACTATTCAGAGGACGGACTCTCCATTGCTGTGACAGAAAGGCACGCAACACTTACTCCAGTGATTGGATCCCTCGCTGGGAGTTTTTTGGCACAGGAGGGAAAAGCTTTTTCTTTTAAAACAGGCTTTTTCTGTGTCCTAGATAAAGTGTGAAGAAGGCTAAATAAGCAGTAGTAGGTTGCCATGCCTTCCAAGTTCACTTCTTTTCTTTTTTTTCTTTACTTTTTTTCTTTATAATTCTGGGAGTTATTATTGGCAAGTCTTTATTCAGAGATAGGCATGTAGAGGGAGCATTCATAAGGAAGGAAATCCAATTAATTTTGTTAGAAATCCAATAGTCTCCCAGTGAACACAGACTTCCACCACAAATCTGCAAGTTTATAGAGCCGTTAAGGCACTTGGAGCATCCGCACAGCTGAAAGACGGAGCTTGGGCTCCGTATGGCTAGAGTGATATCCGTAATATCCCATAGAAATCCATTGAGAACACTTAGGAAAGCACAATATCCTTTAAATGTAACCTTGATAATGAAAGGAAAGGGCTCCTGTTCCTAAATAAAAAACAACAAGCCCCGACAGGTCGGAATTGATACCAGCATTTGCTGCTGCCTGAAACTCCTGCCGTGCACTGAATGCTGCAGAAGTGTCTATTATTTTTAACTGTTGGGTTATTGTCCATCTTTAAGGATGGGGGAATCTTAGGAGCGACAATTAATAATAATAATAAAAAAAAAAGTTTAGTGTTATTGCAGACCTCTAGATAAAATACCTAAGGGACAGGGGTGAGTGAACAAAGGAAACCAAAAGAAAAAAAGCAGGTATCTGAGGCTCATTTTGGAGAGAGCAGCTTAGAAACCCCTGAACTTAGGGTTCTTTATATATAGCACCACATTGAGTGACAAAATGGTAGCTGTCATAATGTGCCAGTTAACATGTCCAATATGAGCCGATCGTTTAGTGTCCCCTGGGATTAGAAGACAGAAACATGACAAAGAACAAAGAACTTGGATCAATAATGCTTGGGGAAATAAGACAGAGAAGGTTATTTACTCTGCATTGATCCGTTGCTGCAGTCGCGTAAACTTGGCCTGTTTTTCTTTTGTTAACCTTTAAGCTTGAGTATACTCACAAGCAACTAGGGAGCCAACTAACAGGTGTAGATTAAGGATCGAAGGAGGTCATCGTACCTCTGTCACCACTAGGCACCCATGTAACAACATCCCTGAAGAAATTTAAACATCAATAGCTATAATAAGGGCAAATTTATCAAGCTTGGCCTACTTTTGCTGGGAGCCTGGCTGTGTCCAGTCAGTTTGCCCTTGCTAAAGCTCAATTGATTTGGACATTCTTTTACTAGAGTTGATTATCAATTGTGACACAACAAATTTGTTAGCTTCCAAGCACTGGAGTTGTTGTTGCCACTGGAGCCTCTGAAGTGAAAACACCTGGCCGTGCTCAAGTTTTACTCTTGCTGAAGAAATAAAAATTAAAAAAAAAAAAAGAAATTAAAAGAAAAGGGGAAGAAGAAGAGAAAAGCAGAGAAGCCCTTTGGTGATCTCTCCATAGATGCTGGTTGCGTTGGAGATACCTGCACTGTGCAGCTGGAGCATCTGGATTGCCATTTTTGGAAAATTAGGAGCATGAGGAAATATTAACTTGAAGGAAACTGTTTTCAGCAGGAAAAGTCCCAACAGCTGTTAGCTATTCATTTTTTATGTTTTATGATTTGTCACCTAAGTCATATGGAATCATTCCTGTTCCCTGTGTGGATGACAGACTTTCGAAACCAAGAAGTAATGAATACCGTATGATGGGCGGCAATATTCTTTAAGCATGACTATTCAAAAGAAATAATCATTCTTGCTGAACTCCACAGAACGTGTTAAATGTGAAAATCCATTCACCGATGCTCAGGAGCTGTAGTTAATTAGACTAAGTGGACATTTTCTGTAGAAACATGATGGGATGGAATTTATTTATTTTAAATACTGACCCTGTTTTTCTCAGTTTAATAGTAAATGTTTCATGTTGTGCCAATAGTATTAGCAGTACATTAAAAATGTAATTCTGGAAATATTTATCTTATTTAGTTTACTTCAAACCCAAAAGGATTATTTAGCATCATTATAGTAGCTTTTCTATTTTTCTGGATCAAAGTATATGCTGCTCGTCATGCTATAAAACATTTTGACTTGTGTATCATAGAATAAGATAAAACAATCAAATAATATAAAAATGAAAGACCTTAAGCTTAAAAATTGAAAGTCACCTTTAAAAATTCAGGAAAGAAAAAGTCAATATTGTATGGTAGCCTTTCTAAAACAGACATTTTACCCAGAATTTTGGGATTAAAGCAGTGGCCAAACTGAAGTGTTTCCTTTGAGATTAATATCTGGGCTTTTGATCAACACGTTAAAATACCTGTGCAGGATGAACACCCGTAAGTCTCAAGTGCAGGGGCACAAAACCAGTTCACCACAAATGCAGGCACTTGCAAATGAGTTGCATTTGGTTTTTTGCTGGTCAGCCATACACAGCCATACCCAGCACCCATTGCTACCCAATAGTTTAGGTGAATAAATTTGTGGACATGGCTCTACTCCTCATTTACCGCCCTGTAGTACTTTTGGTCACTGCTGGCACTAAGGCATTGACTGGCAAAGCTATGGATCAGCTCAGGGTTTTGTGATGGCTTCTAGAAAGTAACTCCCTGTATTACACTTCCTATTGCAGCTTGATTTCATATGGCAGACAGAGATGTGGTTGTTTGGGCTATCCTTTATCCTATTAATATGGCAATCGGAAAACTTTGAATTTAATTTAAGAAAAGTTGCATCTTTCTTTTTGTTTATCTATAATTATGAGGCACAAACAAGGAACCTACTGACAAAGGAAATCAGATCCTACTTCCCTCTTCGAGATGGGAATCTGTTGTTTGCATCTCTTGGCGTGGAAAGATTCAGCTTGTGACCCTTGCCCCATCACCCGTAAAAGTGTCACCACACTTTTTAAGAGCATTTAAGGCATTTAAGAGCATGGGAGGGAGAAGGCAGCAGCTTTTAGGGCATCAGAAATGACAGTAATGTGCAGCGGAACCGTCTGCACAAGCTGAGTGCGTTGAGGCAGTTGAATTAGATCAATCTGTGCCAGAAGAGAAGCCACTGACAGTTTATTTCTGTGTTGGAGAATGAGCTGCAAAGTGCACAGTCCTCATTAGGATAAACGGAGAACGGCTCAGTTTGGTCCTCACCAAAACTTTCTACCCGGCAATGGCTATTCAGAGCTCTACGTGAAATGAGTTAGGGCTCTCTTAGCCCTGCCAGTATGATAAAAAACTGCACCCCGGTTAGCAATAATCAGCATCCTTGGCCAAGGGTCTATGGATTGAGTGAACATGGACAATGAATTATTCTCTTTCCACTAGATGTGGTCCCTTTAGGTCAGGGCTCAGGTGAGAGAAAAAAAGTGTTATGGAGCTGCTTTGATTTACAGCTGAGGACCTGGTCTTAATGGCTCAATGGAGTTTTGAAGGTGCTTATCTGCACTGGGAGCTTGGGGAGCAGATATGCCTTACAGCAGCAGAGATAGAGCCCATCTCATGGAAACACCAAAAGTGCTGGAGCCTGCTCTTTGCCGTGTCCCCTGCCCCATGGACCCTCTGGGGAAGGTGGGATCATGGCACAGGGCCTTGTCCCCCTCCCAGGCACATTGCAGCCACATGCAGTCCTCACATGGCAGCTCTGAAGTTTCCAAACCCCATGTGATGCTGCAGAGCACTGCGCAAGATGGGGATGGGGAAGGAGGTCCTGAGACCTAACTGGGGCTGAATCATTCCCCAGGACTAAATAGGGCAAAACTGGGGCTACTCTAAGGAAACTGCCTTGGTGCTGGCCTCTGTGACGGACTGCTCCAAAATAATAGGGAGTCAATGAGCAGAGATGGAGAGGATGTGGGATGAGGTCTTCCTCTAGCTGAAGAGAAAAAGCTTACTATAAAAACAGCATGAAGAGACACTGGAGGAGAAAATAAAAAGAGACGAAAAAGGAGAGAAGGAATGGCACACAAGCAACACTCTATATGCTGAAAGGCATATGCGAAAAGGCTCCAATTCACCTTTCAAAAGCACTTAAACCCAAGTGTTAGCGTAAGCAAAATAAGCCTTTCAAACTCAGCTGTGGAGCCAAAAATGCAAAGCACATGACGGTGCATTAAGACACCACATTTCCTGGTTGCATGCTTATGCTAGCATGCCTTCCTCACCCAGAGGCCTTGTCCACCCTGACCTGTTCCCTTGTAATGGCCATTTGGCCGCTTGGCTCCTCTCCCAGTAGCCAGCGCTCTCCAAGCGTGACATCGATCATTGCTGTAGTAAGGAAGATGGCACTTACCTGATGGGGTAGGCGGAAGCTCCCTCTCTTACCATATGCTGGGAATTGTCAGTGGCTGCTTGAAGCCAAGGCTGGCTTTTTCTCCTGCCAGGAAACAGGCCTTTTCCAGAGCCTGCCAAAAAGAAAAAAAAAAAAAAAGAAGAAAAAATAGTTTTTGCATATTACGTTTCACACTGAGCAGTTTTATTGCAGGCTGGGCAGCACCGGGAATTATGGATCACAGTTTCCTTTGGCACTGGGGACAGACAGCAGACAGTGAAATAAGAGGCACTACAATGGGTAAAGCAAAAAAAAAAAAAAAAAAAAAAAGAAAAGGAAAGACAAAAGAAAGTGTTTATATTGATTCTTTCCAGAAATACAAGATCTGCCACAGCCAAGCAGACTACTGAGTCATTAAAGCCAGCATCCTGACTCCAGGGGTGCTTCAGAGGAAGAGGAGGGGAGGAGGCACACTGCCAATTGCTCCACGTCCTTTGGAGAGAATCACCTTCCTGATCCCGGCCCGACCGCGTCCTGGCACATAGCACTTGACTGCTCAGTAACCTTTCTCAGCTCCAAAGACCCGTCCCATTTCCCTTTTCACTTTTCAGGTTGGAAGAAGCCTGGTGTCCATGTGTGTTCGCGCCACTGCCCCAGACAGACTGACAGTGGGACCAGCCTCCTGGTCCCTTTTGGTCCTGCAGTGTGGACTAAAGCCAGCACGCACAACAGAGATGTTGATCCTCTATAAAGGAGACCTGAAAATTGGATTTGCCCATGGAAAGTTTGGAAAGTGCTCCCAGTTAGGTGACTTGGATAAACATGGCTGTGACATCTCACACCACAGCGTGGATTTCATTTCCTGCAGATGCCATCACTAATGCTGTGATAGTCCCCAGAATATCCGTCCCTCAAATGCTGAGACAATCCCCAGGCTTTCAGGAAAAAGCAGTTTGCTCAGTTGGGTCCAGAAGCTTTGATATACTCCTGCTGGCAGTGGGCAAACCTGAATCCAAGAAAGGAAGACCAACATCTCTGTAAAGCATCTAGAAATTGGAAAAAAAGGGGATTGGGGAAAAGAGAGGAAGTAATCTCTTCCTGAGTCTGTGGCACAAACACTGATGCTGCATCAGAAGAAATGGGTTTTTGAAGCAGATCCCCTCCTCCTCTTTATAAATATCCCTTCTTTCCCTCTTTTTACCATTTTTTTACAGAAAAGGGAGAAAAAGAAAGCAGAAAAAACCCTGCCATCCAGACAGCGAAGAGATCTCCTTTGAATAACAAATCACAAAAAAAGTTTTTTTCTTTCAGTGAGGGGGTGGAGTTGAAGTGTTAGAAATCCAGGCCAAGGGATTACTTCACATTTCTTCTAAGGAATGAAACCTTTAAAAAAAAGAAGGGTCTATTTTGTATTACTCAGCAGTTCTTTTTTCTTTTCCTCCTTCTATGGAAAGTTGATGGGGTTTTTTTCCCTAATAAAGTGTTTATTACGCAGTCCTGCACACTCACACATCCACATGCGCACACACAAATGCAGAGCTCTTTATAAAGAGAAAATCAGGCTGGCACTGCAAAAGTGCAGAGAAGATCTTTTGCTAAAATGATCTCAAGGTCAGTTTTGGGGGTCTTTAGGTTTCTATATTCAATCCAACCACGTTTCATGTCTCTGCTTTGCTTGCTTAACTTACAAGAAACTTGGGCACAATTTTGCTTGTGTTGGCAGTTTTTAGGTGTGGATTCATGCAGGCTATTTACAAGATGCCAAGGGATGTCAAATCCTGAACATGTGTTTTTGTCCTACAGTCATTCTCTGACAGCAGAAATAGTCTGCAGCTTATCAGATCCATTTGCTGATATTTAACATCTTTTTTTCCCGACAAAGGTTTGGGGTGAGATGAATTTTAATGTTTTTCTGCGCTGAAGCTGACAAAAAAAAAAAAATCTTTATGCATCTAAGTTAGAAAGTAGAGCTTTAAACTGTAAGGAAAAAAAAAGCCAAGTCCCTCATTTACAGCATTTTTACTTTTCCTACATAGATACAATTCTGCTTGTTTTTTTAAAACACTCAAGGTATTTGTTAAACATTTTACTCAGTCAAGAGGTACAGCCACATAGTCATAGATTGAGACATGCATTTTTAGGGAAGGCAATGCATTTTAAGATATATTCCTAATATAATTGACAACACACTAAAAAGTCTGATTATAATTTTTTAGGGGATTATATTTAAATAATCTTGAACAAGATATAAAATTACATTTTCTCCCTTTTTAACATTATTTTCATAATAATCACACAAGAAAGCAAAATACTTTTTAAAATGTAAAGATTTTGGTAAAATTATCAGGTAGAAATACCACTTTCTAAGCCTATAATTCCCAGAAAACTTTAGCAAATATGAAAAATCCAAATTAAGGATTTTATAAAAATATATAGGTTCTCAGATACTAGAAGAGATACTTTGAAAAGAGGATGGAAACTTAGATAAGCATTGATATAGATATAGAAGGAGAGGTAGTAGTTTTGGAGAATATTTGCATATTATGAGCACACATACAACAAGTGAGTTGTTTAATTTTGCAGGCTAAAAATTGCTAACAAAAAGGGGGACATTTTTCATGAAGCTGAGTCATAATAAATACTTGAGCTATGTCTACCATGTGGGACACCTTTTAAATTCACAGTGCCATATACATATGTTTTCATATCACAGTAGATTTGTCATCCCTGGTTTCTGCAGATATCTATTTAGAGATATTTTTCTCTGCTAACCACCTTCATCAAGTTCTCTGTTTCAGCACAGCCTATATGTTAAAACATGCCCAGCACTGTAACCTTATGCCTACAGGTACTACTCAGAAGAAAAAAGTGCCTAATATTTTGCTGGCAGTGAACAGAGAAAGCTAATCTGGAAGTTTGAATGCTCGGTGTCTTCTCCAAAATTATCCAGACTGCTTTTGTCTGCAGAAGTCAGGTTGTGCAAGCTGTTGGTGTGTGGCTTGTCCCGGTAAGTTAAGAACAATCTACTTGAGAGGTTTCCAATTATTCTTACTTCTGGTCAGGTTAGATATACAATTAGATTGGATCCCTGACAGGTTTTTGGCTTCTCCAGTTTCAGACCAAGCCTTTATTAGTCCAAGCGCATGCAGATGGAAATGATTTATTTTCTGTTAGCTGTCACATGAATTTGATTATCAACAGTATCTTGCTCAGCTTTCAGCAAGGTTTGGAGTCAGCCTTTGCGTCTGAGGTGGGGTGTCCACCTCAGCCAGATGAGTTCGGTTTGGCAGAGGTAGCTCAGCTGATCAAAGCTTGCAGAACTTAGAATCAAATAGTCCATACAGACCTCAGAAACTACGCATTTCACGGGAAAGGGATGTATGGGCAGAGGTGACTCTTGGGATCCTTCCTGCCTGCGATTTCCTCTTCTGCTGCTGTGCTGCCAGCTCTTCTCAATATATTGCTGTTCCACTGGGCCTTGTCCTTTACTTTGTTGGCAAATAAGGTAAATGACCCCTATTCTGGCTGCCCATATGCTGCTAACATCATTGGTTTTGTTTCAGCAAACTGCATGAGGATGGTATAGACAGATGCCAAAAAAGAGGGCCCCCATAAGCCCAACAGGCCCTGCTGTGAATCACCAAAGCGCTGGGGTGAGTGGCAGCCGGCATCTCCTTAGTTATTGAAGAGAGCAGCTGTGTCATGTTCGGTTAGTTTACATCATAATCTAAATCAACCATGAAGGATGAAGATGTATAGAAGGAAAGAAAAAAAAAAAACCAACTAAAACCACAACAATAAACTGAAGGGATGTGTTCAAACAAACTCCTGTACAAACTGCATCTGGGTTTGGTCCTAACTAAACAGAGTGATTGCAAGGAAAGCGGTGGCTTGGTTGCCAAATCCTTACAAAGTGTCTGCATAACCTGGGAGAGAGAGAGGAGCTTTGTCCTCTATAAGCAAATGTGTGTACCCTTCTTCTTTCCCCTCTGCTTCTACGTCCTTGTCGTCCTCCTGTGGCCCCAACAATTCATTAGTTCTCACCTCGGACTGGAAGCAGGTCCAGGGAGAACAGGCAAGTTCATTACAGTTTGGCACATGAAGTGTGTTAATTGTGATACAGCTAAAGGCTGTTACTGCAGATTAAAAAAAGGGCTGTGACATCTGTCTCCAAATCAGGGGCAGCTTTGGCTCAGGCTTTGGCTCCAGGAACTTGTCTGGTCATGAAGAAGTCAATTTTTGACAAAAGTATGATAAAACATGAAACTGCTTTATTTCTTGTACGTAAGGGGTTAATTTTTTTAATTTTTTTTTTTTTTTTTTTCTTTTCTCCAGGTGAAGCTGTGGTCTGATGGAGAAAATAAAGGGACAGGGAAATGGAAATAAAGGATGACTGGGCTATGAGAATCATTTTGCCTGAGGTCAGGGAAGCTAAGGTGCTCTTACACCTCTTTCCTCTTTGTGCTTACATATGTAGCTTAGATGCAGATATTTAGGTGCTATGGAGTATGGTTTATATGTAGCAATAGGAAAATAGACTGAAAAGATTGAGGCATTGTTTCTCTTTTATACAATCATGTATTTTGAAGATTAGAACTTTTTAGCATGGCATCTGTGAGGTTTTGGAGCAAACTTCTGATTTGATTAGTAGAAAAAATTTACCTAATGAGGTTTAAAACGGGCCTTAAAGACTTTAATAATGAGATACCTTGAGGAGCCTTGGAAAAGGGTGAGGATACCATGAGCAGTTATAACAGTTTGTCTTAGATTCTCTATTTTATTTGCCAGAAAGAAAGGACAAATCCTTTGAGAACTGCTACAAAGAAGTCCAGTTGTTTAAAACTGCAGCATTTCCCAGCTCATCACAACTTGTGGAGACTCCATCAGTAGAGGTGAAACAGGCCAGCACACGGCTGAGGTTCTGCTGGGTGGCCAGGTCATCATGGCAGCATTTAAAGCACAGGTAACCTCAGTGTTTTTCTGGTCGGAACTTGAGCTGTAAGGTATGTTTTAGATGAACTCCATCTCCTACATGATATATAGTGGAGACTGAGGAGGAAGTGGCAGCAGAAAGAGGCAGCTTTGAGGGGGTGATGTCTCTGTGGCTTCAGGAGGTGTTAAGCAAGGCTGAAGCACTTGTCACTTTGTGAGAAGAGTAATAAAGAAGTGAAAGCTCAAATCAGTTGAGCATCCACTCACAGCTGCCACTGCTGAAAATCAAAGGGAGGTCAGCAGCAGCTGAAGGTCTGTGTTGGCTGTCCCCCTGACCAATCTGCCAGAGACTGTGCCAGGAGCCTCCAGAGAAAAGCATGAGGTTTGTCAGCTTGATATTTAACATTTTAGGGGGATGGCAACTAGCACGGCATATGCCCTCTGTGGTACGGCACAGAGTAGAGAGGTTCTTAGTGGGTATCTATCTGCAGCCCAGGTCTCTTCTGGGTGCAACATGGATAAATGCCTACAGTACGTCCCACATTAAGTGCCTTACAGAGTTTGGATGAGCTAGATGGGTCCTTGTCCCCTCAGAGGGTTTATTGCTTACAGAGGTTTCTCTGTCAGCTGCCTGATAGAAACATCTTGCTTCTCTGAGTGCCTAAGGGAGGAAGCATGAGGTACGACAGCATGGGCCTGGAGTAGCAGAAAACAGCAGTGTGCAGGCACAAGTTCAGCTTGTTTCAAAAAGCTCCTTAAAAAAAAAAATAATTCATGGTTTCCTAGTGATCCCTACTTGAGGAGATGGGAGATTTCTTTGGTTTTTGGGGTGGGAACTCCAGTGTCAGCTTCCCACAGCAGGTATTGTAGGTCAATGGGCTGCTGGCAGCAATTGTGCAATAGAAAGTTTGGTTACTTCTCATCTCTTGTAAAAAGTTTTCACATATGAAGACAAAGAATGTTTAAACCAGATACCTCTCACTTTCCAAGCACAATATGTACTTTCCCTTCTTTCTTCAAATGCAGTTCCTTTTGCAAATCTCTGTGGAGAACAATACAATAATCAGCTCTTAACATCTAATTATGCCCTTCCCTTTACAAAAGAAACTCATATTCTTAAATAACACTTCCTGGCAGCAAAGAGCTCTGTGGCTTACTTTGAAAGAGAGGGGAAAACAATGCAACCCAACCCAAATATCTTCAGATCATTAATGTACAGGGAATTGGGTGCAGAATCCTTTCTTAGCCTCATTGCTAGATGAAAATAATACTTACCCTTGAGCACTTGGCTGTGTTCTTGTACCGAATGCCGACAATAATCTAATCAGTTAACAATTCTCATTCTGATGATCATTTTCCTGTGAATTGTTTCAAGGGTAAGAAAAAAAGAAAATATAAATAAATAAGTCTCTTTTGCTGGAAAGATGAGGCTGACCAAGAGTCTACTCTTTCGCTCTTGGCTCCTTGTAACTATTCAGATTCTTCTCCCTGCTGGGTGAAATGTCAACCTGCAGGGCAGTAAGCTAAAAAAGGTCCTTTACACGGAAATCTTACCCCTGTTTTGCCCAGAGGCATTTCATAGCACAAGCAAAGCACTTGAGGTCTGCAAATACTGGCCTACACGGCAACTTCCCTTTGTCTGTGCTTCAGGAATAGGGTTGGGTTTTGTTTTTTAATATAAAGAATGTTTAGGGTTTTTTCTTCTTGTGGAGTAAATTTCAGCCCCGAAATGTATGATAGGTGCTACATTTGGTGCACTCTCCCCGAGGCAAACCAGGGGATCTGTAAGTGGTACTATTTTTCCTATCAGCCCTGGAGAGTAGTGTGGCAGCCCTGCGTGTTATTAATGGATAAAATCTGAGCAGCAGCCAACCCCAAGGTGAACCCTATGCATTTAAAACATTTCATCAGACAGCTAAGTATTTTTTTTTCCTTCACTACAGCGGATATCTCTACTGCCACCACTCAATAGATCCCGATAGAAGAGAGCAATAGCTGGACTCACTAATGTGAAAATTGATAGTATGAGCTCTCCAATGAAATATAAACAGCTCTGTGTTTCTTAAGTGTCAATATCACGGGGCTGGGCTGAGGAGGTGGTGCGGTGGATTAACCCTAGAATTATCCAGGAGGGGGGGAGAAGCTGGTAAATAGGAAATATTTGTCCAATCAGCCAGGGCTCATTTCTGAAGTGGATAAGATGGGCTGCTGTTGACTCCCAGCTGCTGTCAGCTAGAAACCCAGCTACAGTTTACAGCCCCGGTAAACTGTAGTGTTTCCGGAGGTGGGAGGAAGGTCAGACTGGAATTTTTCTCTCCTTTCCCCCTCCTCTTTTGTCTTGAAAAATTGGGTAAGAGAGGGGACAAGGAAATGGTGTGAGAATTAGGGCTGCAACTTTGCAGACGCTTTTGCAGATGCACAGACAGGCACGCTGCATTGGGAGCAGCTCCTGGCAAGCTGCAACACTGCTGTCAAAACAGCGTTTATTAGAAGAGCAGCTTATTCTGGAGGGAAAGCCTGCGACATGCAGAACAAATATCCTTGCTTAAGGAGAACCGAGACCTTGCACGCTCATTCCCTCTTACAGAAACACTTAGCATAACCAGAAGGGTACCTGTAAGGGAAGGCAGGCAGGTTGGCGTTTGGATGTTTCCAGCGGTCAGATTACCTAAACTCTTTCTCTGTTATTGTCTCCTTCTATGGATAATGAAGGACTGTTACTTTGCACCTTCTGCTCTGGCTGGGGAATTGAAAACAGCCAAGACCTTTCCTTTGCTGGCATCAGAGTCACCTCCTGGTCCCCATACGTGAGCTGGACATTGCTAGGTATGGGTTACAAATAGCCCAGAGCAATGTTGTTCTTTTGACAAAGAAATGGTTTCCATGGAAACTTTTAAATATACCCAAGATTATGTAAGTTTATATCCAATATACCTCCGGAACATTTATATTGATAGGTTGCAGAAACACATTTTTGAAAAGAATTTACTTAAATTTCTTTGGCATTTGTTCTTTTTGAGAAAAACAAGCAATTCTGCATATTGCTTCTCAGTATTTAACTAAGATTATTGAGCTAAGTGTGGGCAAATGGGTACACAATAAACCCAGCTTTGACTGGTAAGGGTTGGGGGACACGCACACACAAGAATAAAAAAATACAAAACACACATCCTATAAATCATCACAAAGTCACCGAAAACCTCTTTGTAAATATATATTATATAAAGTGCTTTTCATGCCTGTGTGGCTGGAGACTTGGACTCTTATCTTGAGTTTCTCTTCTTCAGCTTGTTTACTGAGTTTTCAATCTGCTTGTTGAGGCTTAAGGACTCTTCTAGTTATGAGTCAACCCTAGAACCAAAGCACGCGGTGGAGGATCATACCTAAGTTGAGGGTCCTTAACCCTGAGTGAGCAGACTGAAGATTTAGTAAACAAGCCAAAAAGGACTTAAGATAAGGTGGCTGAGCAGCCCTTTGGGAGAAGGGGGGAAGGGGAGTGTTAGCAGGAGGGAATCACTCATCCGCACAGGAATAAATATGTGAGGGCACTGCCTCCAAGCACTCTCAAATCAGCAGGTTTTTTATAA
Organism: Mycteria americana; assembly: GCF_035582795.1. Classification (NCBI taxonomy): domain Eukaryota; kingdom Metazoa; phylum Chordata; class Aves; order Ciconiiformes; family Ciconiidae; genus Mycteria; species Mycteria americana. The sequence continues at coordinate 64,721,446 of NC_134370.1, read as the reverse complement.
GTTAGGTACTCACGGGTATGGGTTTATGCCTATGCAAAGCAGCTTTCAGCCAGCCCCAAGTCACCAGGAAACTTCTCACTAGTGGTGTACATGAAAACTTCCCCTGTACAAACCCTTTCCCTTCCTGCACAAGAAGACCTGTGCAGGTTTTAAATTTAATTCTCAGTGCCATAACTCAGAGCTTTGTTTCTGTTGGAACCCGAAACCTAACTCAGTGCCTCTTCCAACCCTGAGTTTTCCCCAGTCCTGTTTCAAAATTGCTGCAGGCTTCACAGGTGTACAAAGTGTCCCCAGCCACAACTGCAGAACTGAGCAACTGGGATGTTAGTGCATGGCAGAGGTGAGAAAACTTGCAGGGTCCTTATGAGGGAGACCTTGCATCACCCAGATAATTAAGATGGGCTTGGGAAGCAAAGGCTAGAAGCTGGAGTCTAAAGAGACAGCATGTCACTTGGAGCTTCACTGGGCTCGCTCCAGATTACAGTTAGAGCTGGTCAAGTCATTCGTTGTTTTGCTTACTTACCATCTTCAAAGTACGTTATGGTTTAAAGCTAAAACGGTTAAAAAATAAGAGGAGATAACAGCATCTTTGCTGGATTTTTTCTTGTTACTTGATTAAGAATTTGAAGTGCCAAATAAAAGTCTATATTTGGAAAACTTTAGGCTGGACTTGGGAAAATTAAGTTGTACATGAAAGAGAAATACAGAATTCAGATTTATACAAAAGTATATACTGAAGTGTATAAAACTCATAAAGCATAGTCTTCTACCCAAAAGCATAAGATTGGTTTGAATATAAGGTGGTATAATAAAAAAGTAGTTAGCAGAGGAGGATTACTTGTTGTTTTCTCATTTAATGTTTAGATTTCAAGCTTCCATTTTCCTGTGTACAGACTAGAGACCTTTAATGCAGTCTGAATTTCACACAATATCATGACCTCGGAAGCAGAGGAAAACACAAGACATCTAAGAATCACAAAAAAATGGGACCTAGAGACCTTAAATCTGTGCCTATAGATCTGGTTAAGGGAACTCTGCAAAGTCCAAGGATTGACTGTCTGCTTTTGGTCTGCATGAACTTGTTATATGGGGGAAGTTCTTCCTTTGAGAGGTCTCCTCTCTGTTGGAGGGGTCTGGAATTCTCCTTTGTTTGATGAAATGTAGAGAGTACATCTGAAAATATTTCAAGTTTTTTTTTAATTTTATCAACAATATCTTTTTTTGTAGAAAACAGTTCCCATTTGCTGACTCAACTCTGGTGAGAGCTTAGTTTTCTGTTTATTATTAGTGAACATGTCCAAGAGTTTTGCTGATGTGTTTATTATCAGTGCATCAAAGTTTGATTGATAAAATAAACTAATGTGGTCAAGAGTTGAGCTATTTGAAAAGTTTTTCTGAGTAGCTGAAGCAAAGCTGAAGAGAAAGATAACCTATGCCAGCTTTCACCTCTTGGTTGGATGGGAAAAGGCCATCAGACAGCTAATTCCTCTCCACTCAGAGGGTGATACTGAGAAATCATCCTAGGCATCCAAATAGGAGCAAAGCCAGCATCAGTCTGTGAGGAAAGGTGAACATGGTTGAATCCAGTTCTCCTGTGTCCTGATGACACGCATTGCTACCTCACTTTACTTTGTTTTCCTTCCTTCTCTCAGAGCTTTTCCATGGACTGGAGTCTTAAGTAGTTATTGTGGGTACCTGCCTCTGAAGCTGGCATTGCTTGAGGGAAAAAAAAAGCATTATAAAAGATAGTTTCATATGAAGGAGGGAAAAAACAAAGCAAAGTAAGACAGAAAAGCCAAGAGAAACAATGAAGGTGGAAGAAGACATATACATAGCTCATTTAACCTCATGACTGCCATTTCCACCTGGACAATGGCTGTTACGATATTGGCTGGATCACGGAGGAAGAGTAGACATATGATCAGTGAAATATTAATGAAAAATTAAATAATATTTGAAGAAGCTTTAGCTACATGGGTTCTGCCTGGCTCCCTGGGAGGATGCCTTGCTCTTAGTGACCATGCACTGTCACTGACATAGCATGTGTTTTTGTCAGTTAAGTTAATTTTAGGGAAAAGCTGATGCCTTCTGGAGTTGTAAATGCTCAAGTGACAAGTCCTCTCCATTTTCCCACTGAGCTTCATCTACAAGTGTAAAAATGACTCCCTGCTTGGCACGGGCTCCCACTCCCAGGAAGAAAAGGAGAAGCTGGCAATGTATTTTGACCACTGGCTTGAAAAGGCTTTGCAAAATGTCACAGGTCCACAAAAGGATCAGCCAAAAGTTGGTGCTTCTCCTCTGGCTAGTAGGGGCAATGCAAACCTAGCAAGAGAGAGTGCCCGAGTGCCCAGAAGTTCATTAGTGTGTGATCTGATTAAACAAATGTTCCAATAAAAGGCGACATTTCTTGCCTGGCTTCTCTAAGGCCCAGTACAGGGTCCTTAAATCTGGCAGGTTTCGTCCCGAATTTAACTTGCAGGTACTCGATAAAAGAAAGAAGACGTGACATTACTTACTGGGAAGTGTAATTAATTAACTGCACTCTCTGCACTGGGGAAGGGATGGTTTGGGGCAGCAGAAACATCTTTTAATTCGGTCCCGTCTGAGCCTCTCTGAAAACTACATTTAAGAGAAGTAGTGGAGTTTAACTACTCTCTATAAAGAGAGGCAAGCTTCATCTGGACTTAAGAAGCACTGGAAGATGAGGAAGTCTAGTTTTACCCTCTCTGAGTCAGTATCATCCAAGGACAGAGAGGAGGGGTGACGGGCACGCTGTGGAAACTTTTCAAAACATCTCCCTTCCAACAAGTCTGTAAAACGCTGAGCTGAAAGACTCAAAGCAACTCACTTGAGACTCATTTTCAGTACGGCTAAAGTTCTGAAACCCAGACTGCAAAATCTCAGGAAGCAGCTGGGTTCCTAATTAAAACAAATCGTTAATAGATTTAGCAGGCCAAATTTATGCTTTTCAATTAAAAATGCTATTGGGCTTGGTATCTGCTTGTATGCCTGTAGGTGCATGTGTGCGCTAATGCGTGCTGGAGATAGGTGTGAGTTAGTGGTGTAATGTGGAAGGGATTGGGTCAAACCTCTTGTCCACGACATGTGCTAATGGATTCAGAACATCTTGGTAACCAGAGTATAACAACTTCAGAGCAGAAGAGCACGTGTCAAGACAAATGCAGTGTCAAGGACACTTTATGCATTCGTTTCCTGACCACAGACCATTTGTCCTTCTGCATGAAGGCAGTCAGGCATTTTCCTCACAATAATTTGTTCTCATTTGAAAGCTACAAATGTTTTACAGTCAGTGTGATGGGTCCAAGCTATTGATTGACTGGTGGTCACCCAGGAAGAATTTGTCCTTCAATTAGCCCTGCTTTTTTTCATGTACAGCTGAATTTCACACTTCAGACCAGAGGATCCATTTGCTTCAGTAGAGTGGCTCTTTCACAGGCATTTCGCTAAAACTGGGGTAAAAGCATTTTTGTTGTTGTTGTTGTTATTTAAATTATTTTTATAGTATGACAATAATTCTCATTACACCAAATTTGATGAACTGATTTTATTTCCATCTTTTTTCTACTGAGACAAAGATTGCATCTGTATGTTTTTGTCGCAAGAAAGAAAGAAAAAAGCCATGTGTTGCCTCAAAACATTAAGCTGCCGAAAAGTACTTTTGTTGCTACCAAAATGAGGCTAGCATCTCATATAGCTGCTTTTGAACAAGAATAAGCTAAAAACTGCTGTAATTTTGTTAAAGCTAATTTCTCTTTTCAAGTTAAATGGAGGGCTACTTCCATAGATAATTCCTGCTCCAAAGAAAAAAACCCAATTTTGTGTTTTCAAAACGCTGATGAGAAGAGAAACTTTTCCCTGCAGTGAAGTGTGAGGCAATTTTAAAATTAAAAAAACTTAAAAAAAAAAAAAGGACAGGAGACCACGTATCTCCCAGAGCCTGTCCTCAGCTGATCACGGGACTTTCACTGTGCCTGACCCCTGCATGGTGTTCAAATGAAAATAGAAGCTCCAGTCCCACCTCCAGTCCTCTGACTATATAGATATTTATTCATTTGTGCTATAAATGGGGAACTCGGGGTTATCGGTTCACTGTAGCAGATTCCAATGCAAAATTGGACCCCTCTCTATATACAAACATTTGTAACAGCAAAAGATTCTGTGGGCGCTATGGCTAAATGCAGGCTGGTTGCTCCATCTGCCTAAAGATTTGCTGCAATGCTCATATTTAGTACATTGCTTTGCAAAGTGCTTTCTGAGATATCTTGACGGCGAGCAAACAAAATTCTCTTGTATTGTATTATAATGGGCAGCACTGACCTGATTTATCTTCCCTATGAAGAGCAGCATGGTGAAGGTGCAGTGTTTTTGCATATTCTGGCAATGCGGCAGTCCCAGAGATGCATTTGGGGTTGTCATGCTAGCAGCCAGAAGGGAGGTGGAAAGGGGAAAAAGCTGGGTAAATTCCATGGTGCTGCATTTAAACCCTGGAAAGCTCATTTAGTCAGAGATTAAGCTCTGGAGCTAAATCTGAAAGTGAGAAAGGAGAGGAAAAGCTATTGAAAACTGAGATTCTACTGCTGACTATGGAGGCCACATGACCCTGACACATAACTTTTACTGAGTTGACTATATCTCACTTCCTTTAAGTGCCTGTCCCTCCTGCTCACTCTCAAGGACTTGGCCAATCTCCTTTTGTAAATAGAACAATGCTTTATATTTCTCTATTACTCTGGAGTGACTATATCAATAATGCAGGAAAGGCATCTGTCCAGCACAATGAGATTATTTTTCTGATTTCGGTTGACAGTTATGGTAATAGTTTGGCAAACAATCTACTCCACCATCAATGACCACAGATTACAGCTGTTTTTAAAAATCTCAGCCGCTCCTGGAAACTTAGAAGATTGATTACATGGACGGAAAGAGACAGAAAGATGTGTCAAAAGCTTTTATGGCTGAAACTTTTAACTCTGTCTTGCTTCCTTTTTTTTTCCCCAATTCTGAAAGTCAATGTGCAGTCTCGTAGTTGCCTTACGTGAGGGCAGACCATAATGAGTGGAGCGAGTAAACAAATGATCGTGCTTCAAAGGGAACTGAGAAGCTGCTCAGCACCGAAGCCTTCAGAAACTGGGATAGGAGCTGTAAAGGCGGGGTGAGGGTGCTTGTGTGGCCCTCCTGACCAGGGTGATGGGAGCTCGGGAGGGTGGCCAGGGCTGCTTGCCTTGCCCTGTATGCGTCCTGCAGATTGTGCTGCGTCCCCTGTGCCCGTCGTCCCTCCGTGTTTACAGGGGCGGGTTCTGGGTGAGGAGGGTTCCCGCTTGCCTGGTGGACAGTGATATAGGCTGTGCCTAAGTATTTGCTCTTAAAACTTGAATTCGTTCCCCTTCACTCATGGCTTTCTTGAGCTCTCATTGGGCAGCTAGTGGATTTGACTGGGAGGCACCTGCAGGTTTATAAGAAAATCCCTGAAGAAAAGCATTGTTTCCTTTCATTATACATATTATTTACCTCACATGAGTCAAAACTGGGAGCTTACAATCAAATACGCACCTTGCAGAGCTTAACACTACATTAAAGGACTCATAACTACCAATAGCCAGAGTGGAAAACACACTGTTTTGAATGTATGTCCCCTTTATGCAAAGAACAAGAATAACACCATGAGACCTGTGTGTCTAGCTAGCACTGGGATTTCAGATACCAAATGTTCACAGCAAACTGCTCAGGGACAAATTTGCGGAACAAGAATTATCCTCAGAAATTATTCAGCAGATATTTTCAATTTGAGTAACAACGGAGGAGAGAAAATCAGAGGCTGCTTGTGGACAGGGCCATGAACGGAGGGGGGGGGAAGGAAGTCAATTCATCAAATAAATTATTCCCAATGAATTATTCACGCGGGTCTAACTTAACTGTTATTCCTACTTTCCCAGCCTCACAACAGGGGTTGACAATAATACAGCTTTGTCAGTTTCTGGACTTTGATATTAGCAGAAATAAAATCTCAGAGTGCAGTTAGGTCTACCAGAGTCAGTCAGGAGGTGAATTTGGTCCTACAAGTTGATTTTTCTCATTGGCCATGACATTGGTATGTTATGAGCCATCGTGAACCCAGAAGATGCAGTCAAGAAGGTTAGTCAGAAAAAGCTGACAATTACAGCAGTCTCTTGGTATTTCTTTTCCTTCTTAGTTAAAGAGCAAAAACACTCAAAGCAGTAGTGAACATGGGTTAAGAATCCGGCTGTTCAAACTCTCAAAATTCAGGTGGGTTCATCTGTCTTATGAACTCTTCACCCAAGCCCCAATTAGTATTATATTAACCTCCTTAAATATGGGATTGCTGTGATCTTACAATACTCCAAAATGGTCTATTAGCTACCCCATTTCCTGGCTCCGTCAGATGAAAATGTCTGCAGTAGGTCATCTGAAAGCATTACTCAATTAATTCAGTGAGCTGCAGTGGGTACCCAGGATGTCTACCAAGCACAGGGAACTTAGAGGACTTCTATTACACAGCCTTACATTTTTACATTACGAGTGCATGTAAACATCATCTGAGGATTCATGCACCCAGATTCTCAAAAAGAACTAAACCTTGACCTCCTGCTGAAATTGATAAAAATTAGGTACTTAAATCCCATGAAGAAATAGGGCCACAGTATCATCAGTGGCCTTGGATTAAGTCCCAGGCAAATGAGATTATTAATTCCAGATGGTGTGAACACCACAACGCACCATCATGTATTCTGTGCATAATGCAGTTTACAAGCAAGGAATGAGATATTTCAGTTTTTAGAGTTCCAGAGTATGCCAGGGACTTTTCAGGTGGGCTTGGGGGAAAATTTCATTTTGGTTTTTACGCCTATCTGATCATCACATACTGAAAGTTACTCCCACTGTTGCTTTGAAAAAGCCCTCCGGGTAACTAGCCATATTTTTCAGAATCTGACTTTAACTAGCTTTTGAAAATGCAAGTTAAGCTCCCAAGCCAGCAAGGCATTTTGAAGGTTTTACCTGAGGTGCCTGTTATATAATTCTATGACACCACGTAAAACCTACTGCTATTTGTGGAGTCGTGGCATTGCCTCCACTGAATCCTTGCTAAATCAATCCAAAGTGCCATTTCCCATTTCCTTTCCCAATCATGGCTCATTAAGCATCATGCAGAATGTAATCTATTAGCAGCGATCTCCTTGGCTGGTGAGAAAATCAGTTATGAGTCGCTACCTTTTATAAAACAAAAAAAAATAAATAAAAACAACATTATAAGGCCTGCCACTATTAAAGAGATTGAATGCGGGAGGTGTGTATTTATGCCATTGAGCCAACTTAAATGTTCATAAAGACGATGAAACTTCAGTATCCTGAGTCGTTGATTTCAAGCTTCAGGTCAGAGACAGATGACTTCATGCTGAGATTTATTACTAAGAGGCGAAGCTTTGGAGTTTGTGTCAAGGTGGGCTCATCCATCACCGGAAGAATTCTGCCATAATATTCTGCTGTCAGATCCCATCTACCCTTGATCAATCTATCAGTCGGCCTGCTTAGGAAATTGTACATAAACCCAATATAATCTGATTAGACATCCAAAAACACCGTCGATGGTTAATCATGCAGGTAAATTGTAGTGTGCTAAATATGACTTCTTTCCCAGTGCATGCACATTGTGTTAGACGTGGCAGGGGAAAGTCCCCAGCTAGCTGCCTGCCTGATGAATTTCTCAGTCCTCTGTGCCAGGGGAATCTGTGTTAGTGCTGTGTCCCTGTTAAAAATTCAAATGCTTTTGAAATCATCTGCTTCGTGTGTGTGTGTGGAGAGGCATTAGAGTTTGTACTTGTAAAGTCTGGCTGTCAATTTTTAGTACGTTTTGCAGGTGAAAATACTGGTGTTTTATCAGCAGGTACAGATGATGGGCTATTTCCAGCGAGTATGGTAATGTTATCAACATTCACTGGTATCTAGTTGTGAACTTTGTGATATAAATAACTGGACTCAGCTACAGGAAGGTGGAATAGTTGACTTCACAGGGTCATTCTGTTTTCTGCGAGTGCCTAAAATCCGTACAAGCAGGGACAATCCTGTCTATTCAATCGATTAATAAATCATCCTAGATCTGAGAACTCATGAGCTGCCACAACTCTGAAATGAGGATATAGGTGGATGTTGGCCACCAGAACTATATGAAACAGTCTAAGGGCTTTGGTAACAGCAACACCTCCCATAAGAAGTCAGTGGCCCAGGATTATTTGAGAGTAGCTTGCTCTGAACATGAGCCCATCCCACTTAGCAGCATGGCTCTTAGAGAGGTGCCATTCACATGGAGGAATTGTTATAATGCAAAACTCGGCAGTTCCTAGGTATACCAAGCAGGCTCTGTGGTGGTGATAAGAGTCAAACAGGTGGATTTCTGAACCTTAGGTGACTTGCAGTCAAAGAAATCACTGCTTCACTGGTGAACTTTGCAAAATTACTGTGAAGTCCTGAGACTCCCTTGCTATGTCAGAACAGCTCCTCAGAGTAAGACAGTCGTTTAAAGGTCTTCACATTGGGCATGCTTGTGAGGCACGTTGCACAGGAGTATGCACACAGTGAAAGCATAAAATGGTAATTTCCCTCTGATTTTAGTCATGTCACCTCCCCCTTCATTTCCAATGAAAGCCTCAGGTCACACAGTCCAGACCAGATCCTTGTTCGTGTTATGCTAATTTGAGTATTGGGTCATTTCAAGGCATGACTGAGATTTGGGACTTCTGGGTTGCAATGCTGAGCTTCCACAGGTTAGCAACTGATGCTGAGCTTCACTATGGCCGAGACATTAAAAGACATGAATTTTCCAAAATGAGGCAGACCAGTGAACTGTGCTGGCAATGTAATTCCATTACTTTCAGAGGAGTTGAGTGTGTTATAGCCAGTCAAGTGGAACAATGTTGTACCTTAAAGAAAAAAGAAGTTGGATTTTTGATATTGTTAGTACAACTATTATTATAATTATTATTATTATTATTATTCCTTCAGGGTAAGAACACTAAAGAAATGGAAAAGTATGGAGAGTTAAAAAGCAAACACAACTCTATAGGGAAAGCATATTAGTTGTGCTGGGGTGTAAAATAAACCTGCTCATAGTTGAAAAAGTGGCTGCCAGTGATTCCCAGATAAACTGCTCTGAAGTGGAGTTAGGAAACATTTCACCCTCTGGTGCTTTGCCCATACAGGGTGTCCTCCATGCCAAGTCTAATCTTGAAAGTTTCCATTAATTAAGGGTTCAAATCCAAAGAAATATCCAAAGAGAAGAAGGCTGAGGTTAAGGTGAGACTTGAAGACCTACTGAAAGGGACTAGAACCTCACCCCAAAGCCTTTTGCTTCAAGTGTCTCTGACTTGCGTGTTTGGATAAGGAAAACTATGCAGATTGTCTAGACATGCAGAGACTGTTGGCCACATCCATCAGCTTTATCTGAATTTCCCTCTGAAAGGTGGCATAGACTCAGGACATTGGCAGTACTGTGATGAGAGAGACATTTCTCATCCCTGCCTTCCATTCATTTCCCATCCTGAATTCAGGATATGTGGAAGGTCTCATCAAAGAAGATTCAAGGGGAATTATTCAGATATGGGTTAAGAGAAAGCCTGTGCAGGTACAGATGAAGAGAATCTGGAGCTCAGCAGAATTTATAGTAAAAAAGACCAGAATGGCAACACTGTTTATGCTCATGTAACAACATGGTCTTTATGAACTTTATCTGCCTACCTCCAGGATGACCAGACACTGCCTGCCAGGTACACACTGGGCTCAGGGGTTTTTTTATCTTTTTTTTTTTCTTTTCTCACGAGTTATTTCACATCAAGGTAATGCTGCCCTGTGGCTTCTGGTCAGCTTGGGTAACATACCAAGCCACCTTCTGCCTACATGCAAAGGGACACCAAGACGCCACCAGGTTTATTGGGCACCAAGTATGCCTGCTTCACAGGGAAGGAATTACCACATGTGATATTTAGGTAAGAATAAAGAGAAATAGAAGTCGAAGATGGATGGTGAGAAATTCCCCAATAGGCTGCTCTAATCATTAGGCAACACTCTTCTCCCACGGAGGGATCTGTGCTTGGTGTTTGCTGGGATGAGAGATTCACTAACCCAGCTCTTTCCATCCTACTACACACAGCACGTTGCGCATTCCAACCAACAAAAAAGCCTGAACAGCATGCAGTTAGAAAAAAAAAGAGCCAATATTTATAATATCCTGAAGCCTGTAAAACACTGTGTTGTTTGAAAATCCAGCAGGAAGGTGCACTGAAGCTTAGCATCTACGTTTCGAAATACAGGAGGGAAGGCACAGAGAGCCAGGGACATTTTCCCTGGAGCCCAGCTCTGAAATGCCAGGCTTTAATGATTTGGAAAGAAACACATTTCAGCACTACCGTGGCACAAAGTACAGCAGAGATGTAGTCAGGAGCGTGAGCTGGTCTTTTTCCTAAACACCTAAGGGGAAGTTTGTAACCACTCCAACCCACTCATGTGCCTCCCAAGGGCAAAGTGTTAACAGTGCGGTGGCCTTGTTGGGGTCGGGTGATACCATGTATTACACCACCAAAATTGTACCAAAGCAGCTACGGGGGATTAGCCAAAGGTATTTGACAGCTGCTGTTAGGTTGAGCTCTACTTTTACCACTGTGGGTTGAAAATTAATACCAAGTTGAGCAGTATTGTTATATGAAACCATTACCTCGGTTCTGGGTTACTGACCTGACAGGCCCTCCTTTGTTAGAGATCAAATTATTTGGATTTTTTTGCAATGGCTCCATTAAGCCAGGGTGTTGTGGTTGCTTTTTTAACTGTCTTGCTAATTGTTTATTCCCTCCGGGGCATTTTTTAAACAATTTCCTTGTACATCTTTAGCCAAAATAAGTACAGTCCATGGTAAGTATTGCCTGGGCATGCGATCAAGTGATTTTTTTTTTTTTTTTAAACTGTAGTAGATGGTTATCTGCCTCTGGACAGTTTAAAATAGTGCAAGAACCAGGCAATTTCATGATCTCATGATCAAATGAATGTTATAGAAGTGCTTGAACTCCAAGGACATTTGCAATGGCTGGACAGACCATTCTTTAAAGGAATTTTGATTTCTTCAAGTAGGGTCCATGCCTTTGCAGGTAAACTGACTTATTCTCAAACTGCTACCCCACCCTTGCCAGCATCAGGAAAGAACATGAAGGTTACATTCCAGTAGAAGGACTAGGTAGCTCCAAGATGTGCCTTGCTTGAAAGAATTCATATATATCTTTCCTCTCCCCACCACTCACTTCTGGCTATTTGTTTGGAGGTTTCTCAAGAAGCCATTTGCCTGGAAAATATGATGGATGAACAAACAAGCTGGGTTTTTTTGGTTTGGGGTTTTGGGGGTTTTTTTTAAGAGTTTCTATCTTCTACAGATGCTTTTCAAACACGGGAAAAGCATTTGTTCTCCTCAAAGTTTAATTCCAAGTGAGGGAATGGCAAAAACCAAATGACCATGTGGTACATACACCATTTGGATCTGTACCACTTTGCTGTGCCATGTGAACTTTCCTTTTTGCATTATTATGGTGTAATGCAAATAACTCTGAATAGCTCCATTGTGAGTGTGACCAGACTCAGGCACACCACTCACCATCTACTATCTGCGCTTATGGAAAGTCAGCACTAGATTTTTCAGTGTGTGTTTCCAACACTGACTTATACCGCGCTTTACCATTTCTTAAAAAAACCTGCAAAATTGTATACTTCCTTATAAATTTGCAAGGGTGGTGTAGAACAAAGGTGCTACTGCTGTTCCTTTATCACAGAAAATGAAACTGATATGTGGGGAAATCATGACCAGTGTTATCAAACTAAGTATCCTACAGAGGTCAACAGAAACTATAGAGTTTCATCAGTCCTGAAGTCTGACTTTAGGATGCAATAGTACAGAATTAACTACGGACAACTAACTTCAGGTGCAAATTTAGTAGCGGAAGGTGAAAGGGCCTTTTGCTTTCTAATTAGCATCAGTCATTGGATCCAGCCCTAGCTATTAAATTTAATCTAAGAGGCTTGCCCAGGATCACAAAGGCAGTAAGAGTACATCACAGCAAGAATTGGCTCCCAGTTCTTGGCCCCAGCCATTTCCCCTTCCTCCACCCCAGCCTTCTCTTTTGTACTTGTATTACTTTTGTCTGTGCAAGTGAATATCTGGCATCAGTATTTGTGCATATCTGGAGATCACGAAGCCAGTTGGGTTTTGCATTAAAAGAAAAGAAAACAAAAGAGAACAGTTAACCTTCACCCACCCTGACACCCCCAATACATACTCTTTACCTTGCTGTGGCATGCTGAATTCATTTGTTTTTATTAACCAAACTCAGGATCGGTAGGACAGCTAAAGGGGAGGAGGCAGTTATCAATAGATAATCATGCTGCTGTGGATTAGAGGCACTTAGCTATGTATTGTACCTTTGGTCTCCCAAGGGTATGATTATATCCCTTGGCTACGCTTTAGATGATGTTAAAAACACACTAAAGCAACTGATATCCCTTCCAACCCCAAAACACATGCTAAAAGGGGAGATTAATCTCCTTTGGCAGCAGATCACCTACCTGGTGGTGAGCCACTTTCATTAGAAGAGGAAGGGCAGGGCTGTGTTACATATACTTGCTGCTAACTATACAAGCATGGGAGGTATATGACTTCACTCGCTCTGTGCTGTCCCTTGCAGCCTCGCTCATGGGTAATTTTGCCTGTTTATTGAAAAATGTTTAGAGGCAGAAGAGAGAGAAGCACATCAGGAAAGTATGATATGGGATAACTAAAAACCAAAGTGTGCTGGCCATCTACCAGATTCCACTACAGTCATAAAAATCCATCTTGCAGACATGTTCACGTGAGTGTGGTGAAAGGCCTTTGTCAGTGCAATAGATGCAGAAGAGAGATGCAGAACAATCTGATATTTTCCCCACAGGCAGGGTAGTCAGGAGCTCCTTGATCTCATCTCAGTTTCAACTCCTTCTGCGGCCTTTAGAAGGTCACTTCACCATTTTTTCTCCATCTGGAAAATGGGAATAAAAATAAATCACATGCTTATCTAACTATCTCCTGGGGTTGGTGTGAAGTTGTTCATAAAACACTTTAAACATTGAGCACGCTCTGTAGGGCTTGCCTTTATTATGAACTTCGTAAGTGTGTCCCAGATGAACCACTGCTGATGGGAGGATATTACTCCCACAAATTTTTCTGCCTGTGGAATCTGGCAGTGCAAGGGGACAAGAAGGCAAATGATGAAAATATGGGGCAAAAGCAATACTTATGAATATGTTCAGAATAATTCGGGATGATTAAGTTTGTGGGTCTGCCCGACTCATTGCAGCCAGCTTCCTTTCATGCTCTCGTTACGTGCTGTGACCACCAGCCTCTTCTCCATCTCCTTCACCTGCACATTCCCATCCCCAGAATCTGTACCAGTACGTTTCCAGTGACAACAGCTCCCCGGGCCATCTAGAAGCCCTGTAACCTTCCCTACAAGACAGGATGCACATGACACTGGATGTCCTCCAGTGATGATTGTCTTCTGCACCAGACAGCTGTTCCTCCAGGCATTTCTAGTGCTCAAAATGGCAACAAAGCCACAAATGCCATGTTCTAAACACAGCTGTTCTGGTTGTGCGCTGTCTGTGCTCTTCTTCCACTCCTTGATAACCAGCTGCCTCACAGGTTTGACTCCTACACATAAAGTGTCGGCTTGTGTTGACAATGTGACGCCTACACTCACTGAGGCCAACTAGTCTTCACCTTCGTTTGTCCTATGAGAAGTACTTAAACAGAAAGTGTTGAACATTGGCTTCCTTTATCTTGCTTCTTCTATGTATTTTGTATCTTTAAACACTGAAATTTAGCTGTTTTTCCCTTTTAATTCAAGCACAGAACTTGGGTCCAAGGATATTACTCCCTGAAGGAAATAATCAATAACAGGCTTTAGGGTTTTTTTTTATTCTTGTTGTTTTTCACCCACCCACCCCCCTTTTCACTTTCATTGGAGAGAACCAAACCTTTTAATACCCAGAATCCTTCTGACCCATCACTAATTGTCCCTATTTTTTAGGAGAGCTTGGCAGGTCTGGTGACATTATAGAAAAAGTCCTCCCTAAAGAGCACTGCCAATTTCAGCTTTAATTCCATCAGTAAACAACTTTGACTGTGTTGGGAAAATTCCATTAATCATTCATGTTCTGTGAAGAATGATACACAAAGGAGCTGTCAAAATCAAGCAGCTACTCTCCATTTGTTTGGTAATTAAGAAACTCCAGGCCATTCTGATGGCACAGGGATGCAAATTCCAAGCCCAGCTAGAACCACTTCAAATGAAACTATACAGAATCACCTGCACTTAAACTCTAGAGGCCAGACTTTAAAGCCCTCTTTCCATTTCTGTACTCTCAGTGGGTGTATTTAAGGTCACTTGCACATCTAAATGCCTTATCAGATATTTTGATGTCTAAATGATGTCAGCTGCCCTTACAATTATTTGTGGGAATACACAATAATGTGCCACAGCCTGAGCAAAGGATATGATAAAAAACTGGAATGAAAGAGAAAAAATAAAGTGGGTAAAAATTCAGATTGTGGGATTTGTTCCTGAAATTTTACTTCAGATAGCCCAGTTTTCCTAGGACCCAGCCCTCCTCTCTTCCCCCTCTGTTTGTCCAGTGCCTTTCCTATCGTACGGCATCTGCTCCATGGTAGCCTTACTGATTTCAGTGCATTTCTTCTGGAGTAATGCATTATGGAAAAGAGGGTAGGAGAATCTACCTGTCAGACATTAAACATGGTTGGCTTTTGAAATACAGTTAAAGATGGCTTCTTTCACAATGTTTCTAAACTTTTGGTGTGAAGCCCTTCGTTCAGGTTTTAACCGAGGCAGGAGTTACTTGCATGTTAAAGACATTTCAGGAATATGTCAGATTGGTCTGGGTAAGTATCTGAAACTAATCTCCACCTTGTTTGAACTGAAAGGCTTTGGAAAGCAGGGCAGGTTCTGCCAGGATATTCCTGAAGATACCTACAACGCTCCTCGGTGAATTGTTGGTGAGGGTCCAACCCATGTTCACGTAAAAGCCTGCTCCAGGGGACAAGCAAAGCAACACAAGGAACAAGACTTTAATATGCTGGGTCTAACTTGCTGATGCCTATTTAGCCACTCTTAATTTATACTGGAGCTTTATCCTGATAAAACTATGCTTAGCATGGACTAAGAATGGTAGGGTGGAGAGTTAATAATGTATGGCAACAGACTATAAGTTCACACATATTTTTGCTCCCCACAGTGCATCCATGTAGACTAAAATGGTAAATATGGATTGCTGAATTTAGCCAACAATGTTCAGAAAGAAATGGGCTGAACGATGATCAGTTAGTTGACTGATTTAATCACAGACCTTCTCCTCTAATCAAACTGGAACTAGAGGTTTAGAAATAAAGACTTTGTTAAACCTTTCTACTATAGGAAATGACTTCTGGATTTGTTCTTTTAAACCAATAAATATTATTTGGTTTCCTATATAATAATTATATACAATATTTTGTCATATATAATATATTTTTTTTATTATAGAAGTAACCTATCTACTACAGAGGTAATAGTATTCTGTGCTACCTAGTGTCTAACTGCTATCTAGACGTCTACCTGGAAACTGCAAATCAGGCAATTAAATGCTGTGAAACCCATGCACTTTTAACTGATGGTACAAGCTCAACTGAGGCCCTTCAGAAGAAATCTGTGCCTTCGGGGTTAGTAGTACTTCATGCTGCCAACTTGGCTGCCTGAAGCTGAGGGTAATGTATTATTTATGAGATTATTATTAGATCAGTAATGATGATCAGTAATTCACTGGTGGTGCTTGATTCTGGGCAGATGTTCTGGAATCAAAGATGTTCGGAGAGATGCGTGCAATGGCCTAATTTTTATGCTGAGGTCAGTTTGCCTTGCAGACTTTCCAAGCAGTCTCACCAGGCTGACCCGGTGGTTGTGATGGGAATCCCCTAGGAAACGCCCTGGGACCCTCGCTCTCCTGCCCCGCTGCTCTCCTCTCCCCACTCCCAGAGTGCTCCATCTAAATGTCACCTGGAGAGTTCCCAGCCAGGGGGAAAGTCTCTTCCCAGGTGGGACCAGACACTAGCAAAAGCCTGGAGTTCTTTTTTTAACGGAAAGATTTAATAATCCCACTCATTTGTTATGAACACAGTACCAGAAACACGACCCCTTTCTGACTTTTAAATGTGACCTTTCCTTAAAGCCACAATGTACTCCCTTGCTTACATGATACTGGCTTTGACATTCTTAACCCATTTATATCAGACCAATGCAGTTGAAGAGAACCCAGTGACGTAACAAACAATATTTTAAGAGGTTCTGATATTTTTTCTCTAAAATTTGGGGCTCACCTCTGTTCTCTGAGGTTCTCGTAAGCACTTCTTTGGCTCTGTCAACAAGGACTGTAAAATTTCCAACATTTTGGAACAATGTATGGTCATTCAGGCTCATCAGCTAACTGGGCATTTCTTCTGTCTTGTCCTAATATTGATTTCTCAGAAAATCATTCTGAAACCATGAATTGGATTTTAGGAGTGGGAAAAGAAGATAACTAGCTGATTAGTTCTTAATCTAAATTAAAAAATCAATCAATCAATCAATCAATCTATCAATAAGCACGTGCTTCCATTAACGGGCCTTATTTATTTAGGATTAATTAGGGTGGTGTTTTCCAATTATACATCATGCCTGCAAACAGGTTAGAAATGCATGCTTCCTACCCGCTACTAGGGAACTGTAGCAAGTTGCCACGTGTCAGCTGAGCTGCAGTGATTTCCTGCAAGTGCATTCTTCTGCCCGGGGCATATGCAAAATAATACACTTCCCTTTGCCTTCTTTCATGGCAGGCTGAGCTCTACCATATAAGCTAGCATTTGCCTCCAGATAAAAGCATTCCCAGGGATGGTTACTGCAGTTTAGCTGACTCATGGTAATTTGTTGAACTGTTGTGATTGGATCATCTCTACTGTTTTTTTTAATGAAAGCTGAATTTTTTTCATGCCCCTCATTCTCTGAAGCTGCTACTTTGGATAAAAACGCCATCCATCATGAAACTAGTGACACAACCACAAGAGTGGGCAAAACTGCTCTTCTGCACACTCTCGTAGCTTATGGAAGGCATTTAATAAATTCCTTAATATCAGACGGTTTTAATCTACATGACTGGTAATTGAGATCGCTACTTGGCATACATTCATTCTGCATCTCATCTCTTTCTCCTATGTATATCACATCATATCTTAATTAGAAAAGTGAGTAGGTCTGCCTTGAAATACACTAGGAACATGTCTCTTGAGGAAAAAAGCAAAGTCCTGTTTCATACTCCATTTTGTTTGACTGCAGAGGAAAGATCAGAAGTTATAGCATGTACCACATAGCCATGAATTTTTCTACCTGATGATACTGGATGTTCATTCAAGAAAGAATGATCAGCCTTTTAATACCTGACTAGCAACTTGTTGAAATGACTGAGGAGCTGAGGTTTTGTTATACTCCAGCAAGTCTAGAACTGCATTTGGAGGATGAGTCAGCCGAGCTGTCCAACGCGGAGAATCAGATTAAATCAGGTGTGGGTTCACAGCCTCAGACCTAAACCCTGGGAAATTACAGGCTCACAAGGGGATGTCAGCATAGCAACATGGCAAAAATAAAAAATTCCACAACAAAAATAAAAACTCTTTTTCCTGCTGAACAGGTCTGCAGCACTTTTCCTTCTCAAGACAAATCTTAAACCTTCTGACCACAGCCCTACAGAAAAAAGGTGGCCTTCATTAAAAACTTACTACACGTCCACAGATTTAGGACCTGCTTTTCAGAAACAACTTTAGCCAGACTTTTATTTACCAACCCTAAAGACAAAATGGTTACAGCTGGTTAGACTTCATATACTTCCATACACCCAAATACAGGGAAATGCAAATGCTAACAGTCAGTCTAGGACCTTGAGTGGCAGCCAGAATTTCAACAGGAATAAAGCTGAAGGAAAGCATCAGTCAGACTGAGTAAGGATTAGTGAATCTGTCCTTTAAGGACAGCTATAACCCCGAGTAGCCATCCTCAAGGAGGATAACCTGGGAGGAGATTGCTGTCTAGCTCTGGCATTTGGGGGTTGCCTCCTCTACCTTGGCTCACATTAGCAGAACCTGGATGGTCTCACAGCAATCAAGGGATTTCCAGGGATTGCTCAGTTGTCTCTGCAGAGGACCAACATGAAGACTCCTGCACCACCTAAGTTCTATTTGGATGGCTTACATGGTTGTAAATAGCCTTGTGCTGGCATTGCACACAGCAATGGATTTCACTTAACGAAGGCAAAACCAGTCCCTTAAAGCTGCATAGCTGCTAGTACGTATGATAATCTCATTCAGAGCATTCCTCCCTTGGTCTCCCTTGCACTACTCCTGCCTTTCCTTAGGCATGCAGAAAAGCCTCTGATTTTTTTATTTTATTTTTTTTTAATGCCCTGTTTTCAGTAGGGCACCTTAAAGGTCAAGTAAGACATTTGATATATTTTAACGCAGGCGGCTTTGGAGATGAACAGATTTGACATATTTAAATAAAACATCCTAATAGCATGTTCTGGCCTTGAAGGCCTCAGGCAGCATACATTGTATTTGTTAGACACTATGGCTTAATTACTCTCATAAATGAATTATACCCATTTCAATTTAAAACCATAAGTGTTGCATTTGAACTAGGGTCAAATTAAACTTTCTGTCAATTATGCAGATTACTTAAGCAATTATGTAAATTGTTAATAAATTCTTAAATGGAGGGAAATTTTTTCCTTGCAAAAATATATATTTTATGCATTACAAAGCTTAAACACTTTCAGAGGACAAAAGTATGGGAGAAAAAAAAGAGTGTGGCTTTAAATAGCTATCTTGGGATTTGCTGCACTGACTGTCTCCACCTTATACGCTGGTGGGTGAGGGTCATCTGCTCTTGAGCTGAATCAGAAGTGGACCGCCGAGTTAATGCTAGGTGACGGTTTTCCCTTCTCTCGTGGTATGAGAAGTGCCACGGGGCTTAAGGCAGGATGCTATGGTGGTGACAGCCAGTACTGTCACAGGTTGTTACACAGCCTTAGGGATGTCAGGGTAAGCTCCCCCTCTGTCCCATACTTTGTAATGCATTTCCATAGATAGAAAGCTCTTGCAAGTAGGGACTATGCCTTCCTTTTGATTTACATTTGCTTTACTGTTTGAGGTCTGTCTCCTTCGGTGAGAAAGAAGCAGGAGCTTTGCTACTGATTTAAGTATATTCTGGTTATAGTCAAGAGTAATGAAAATAATAATAAGTAATCATCAAAGTAAAAATGTTCCTTTCTCTGGACTTGTATTTCCTTCCGTACTCCAACTACTGAAAGCAAAATCCTAATCTTGCTTCCATGAGGAAGAAGGTGGAATTACACAGTTATGGCCAAGGAACAATCCTGCAGAATATAGGCCACTGCCTGCTGGATGTGTTTTGATGCAATTACGCTGAATTTATTTCGGTGCAAGAGTGATTGGAATTTTCAGGGTCCAATTTTAGTCCTGTCATTAGGAGGCTCAACTCTCCCAAGACCTGCTAGTCCTCTCACATACACCAGTTTTATGCTAGTGTAACTCTATTGACTTAATTAGAATTACTCCCTGCAATGAGAAGAGAATCAGGTCCATTAACTTCAATGGGAACTTTCATTAGGACTCAGTTCAGTCTCCAGGGACTTCTAAATGAATTAAAGCTACATCCATTTTGCGCCCCCACAGAATACCACAGAGGTGCAAGTTACATTTCTGTGTCGCCTCCACCCATTTTACGCTGACTTGCACGTTGCTGTTATTGAATCCTGCTGATTTGTGTTCCTCCCAGCCCAATTTTTGCTTGTCAAAAAACCACAGAGGTTTCCAAGTTTCTACAAAGACATGTCCGTGATTTATCTGAGCCTGGCACTCAACTCGCAGCTAGTCTTATTTCTACCATGATGCAAGTTGTTCCAGTGCCGGGTGGGGTGAGAACTGGAAATCCCACCAGAAAAAACAGGAAAGCAGACCAGTGGTTGGGTCTAGGAGTTCAGGAGCTTTTGCATCTCAGCTTTGGCAAGGGCGGTGTTCAAACCCCGAACTTGGGCGTTCCCAACTTGGCCCGTGACTAATCGAAATCCTAATAAAGAAAAGGCCTCTGCCCTCAATCCTCCGGGCCACTTACCTTGTGCAAATTAACATTTTAACATCAGTTATAAAATGTGCTACATCTCTGGGAGGTGGGTGGAGGGGGGGCATGAGGGAGGGGGAAGCATCTATTGCAATGAAATATGCATATCAAAGCCTAAAAAGAAATAGGAAATTTCAATGAATGCTGAATTACAGCTCTACAGAGGGCCGTCTTTGTTAAAATCTACACGGCAGTATCTTTAAACTCCAGAGTATTAACCAAAGGCATGGGGGCAAACATACCTGGCAACCCTTTACTTTTTATTCTTTGTGACACAGAGAAAATACTTTATAAAATATTAGATGAAAGGGCCCTTTCAAAGCTACTTGGCTTTTATGGTGCCTTTCTCTCGAGCTGTTCTGCATACTTAAAAGTCAGAGCCACCTTGAGTGGATTACATTTTTTTTTTAAGTGCATTATAGCTTTTTCGCAGCAGCCGACGTAACAGCCACCCGACCCGCGTTCCCAATGCCTTGTTGTCATCATGATAAGCATTTACTGTGATAGGAAGGCAAAGAGAATCAACCTTTCTAAACGCACACAAAACCCTCGCTGCTTTGTTGAAGCAAGCGGCAGCCCCAGCTCACAGGGATACACAGGGGCTGTAGACAGAAAGCTATTTAGAGCATTGAAAACAGGCTTATTACCCTGCTATTTTTTTGTGCACAGGATTTTTTTCCCTCCCTCTCTCTCTCTCTCCCCCTCTCTCTCCCTTTTTTTTCCGTGACATTAGAGAGTCCGAAGTGACATACATTTTTTATAGCTTCATAAAGTCGTCTCCTGACCGGGTCACCCTTCTCATAACTAGGGAGCAGAACGCTTGAAAAAAGCCATTCATCAACGTGAAAGGAGCCGCTGTCTACTGGCTCCAATATGCACACAGTCTGGCAAGATTCAGCTCAGTGCAAATGCTAAGTTACTCCTTTGCTAATGCCAAATGACCCGCTCACTTCTATTAGCACACAGAAGGGGACAAGAAGGGCATGGCTGCTGTCCGTGTCTGCATAAATGCCTCTCAAGATGCAGACCGGGATCAACACTCCTTGCTAAATGTACTGAACACATAAAAAAATTAGTTTCATATTTTTACTAATTAAATATTCAATTAAACAAAGATAAAATTATGGGAAGAAAATTTGTTCTTGCCTAATGGGCTATGTCCCGTTTATTACTTTTCCACACATATACCATTAAAATCTCTGCAAAGGGATGCAGGATTGTTACTCCTGCTTTATGTCTTCCCCTCACTCCCCCATAGCTCTTTGTTCTGATGCAAGCCCGTAGGACGGGGTAGGTAAAATCAGACAGAGGGACAAACAGACTTCCCTTTCTGTTGCGGGAAAGCTCCCCAGTTAAAGACCACTCTGCAAAATACAGACATTTACAAAGGGCTTGCATGCTGGAATATACTGATACACGGGGAAAAGGGAATGATTATCCTGGATAAGGCCTCTCTTTGCTATTAATGATGACCAGGGCCATATGCCTTCAAGGAACACCCTGGAGACCCTCTAGTGGGCAACTCTGGGATGACCTGCCAAGAGAAGAAGTTTCCTCCTGACACTAAATAATTAGACTTCTGCCAGGAAGCCCAACGACTTACCCCAACCCCTTGAAAAAAGTATTTTAGAGATGTTCAAAATGAACAGTAGTTTTTGTCATTATCAAAATAAGTGTCAAATGGCTTTTTTCAATCTTGCTTTTGACTTCAAAGAGACCTCGCAGCAATGAATCTCATAGGTTAATAAGTCACTGGGTTAAAAAACACCAAAACCGACACCAAGGAAACTGTTTACTCTGTCAAATTTAAATGTACTTCATTGTTCTTGTGTTACAGGAAGAGTGATAAATCATTCCTTGATTTAACTTCTCTATGCTGTTCATTATTTTGTAAAACACTTTCACTCATCTTCTCTCTGACTCATCTTCTCCCAATGCTAAAGGGTCCTCATGGTTTTAATTTGTGATTTTAAGAAAGTATTTCAATACCCCTTTTCATTTTTGTGACATTTCTATACTTTTTGCAGATGAAGTGATCATAAACTGCTTAGCCATACAGTGAAGTGCTACCACTTACTTATCACATTAGTTCAAAATTTTGTTTTGTCTTCTGCTGTTTTCGCTGCTGCTATACATTTAACCATGGGTTTATTCACCTTTCCTTAATGCCCAAAACTTCTGTATCTTTTTTTTTTTTTTTCCCCTTGGAAGATTATATATACCAGGGAACTTCTGGAAACTGTGGGTCCATGTAATCAGAGCTATGTGCTTATATGGGATTTCCCTTTTAAAAAACCTGAAGGTTTACAACAGCTGCACTCTTGTTTTGCTTTTGAGAGCACAACGCTTTTGCAGGATGACTGCAATGAAGCTCTTTACCTAGGGAAACCTGAGTTTACCATAAAATTTCATTTGTACAACTAGTTCGTTGACTACTTTTCTCATTATTAGCCAGAGCTAATTGTCTTCATCTTTCTCCTGAACAGGGCACTAACTTTTAAAATAATGTTTATCAGAAAATAGTTTTCTCAGAAACAGATTGGGAGTGTATCAGCAGCAAGTCGGTCCAGAAGGAAATTAAAGTGCATTGTTAGCACTTCCCGGATAATGTTCTTTCCAGAATCCGCCTAAGCAGATCTCAGATATTGAGTGGAGGAGGCAGGCTAGTCAAAAGAAACTCTAAAGCTTTTTTCTTGAGGCAATCATCATGGTGTTTCATGTGGGCCTTACAGGAACTGTCAGTCAGAAGTAGCTTCCCAAACTGAATGGATGCACATAACGTCGCAATAAGTCTATGCTATGAAATTCAGCGATCCAGCCAGAGAAAAAAAATCCAGCTTTCATCTCCAAGTCTTGGGTCAAAAGTCGCAATGGAAAATTTTGAAGGCCTTATTAACCCTTCTTCTATTGTTTTTGCTGTTTAGGAACCTTCTCCAACAAATAGTACTTCTTTATTTCAAAAGCCGTTTTCCAGTTAGATACATGGTCAAAGAAAGGTAAAAAATGTGGGGGAAGTTCAAGTACAGAGTCAGTGGCTAAACCCAAACTGATGACCCCATTCCTTAATGCAGATATGCTTCTGCCTGCTTTAAGCTGCCTGGCCAGGAAATAGAGAATAACACACATGAAGATACTTGGGTGTCAAGGCAGTCAGGCTGTAATTGCCAATTATAAAAGGGAGACGGTGAGGCTGCAGTATTGATTGAGTTTTTGGAAGAGAAACTAAAGTAAACATAGTACATTCTGCAAGCATCATATCTTCCTTGTGCCAAGTTAGATAAAACAGGGCCAGAGGATTTGTGCTATAGAAGAAGTTTGTCAAATGCTCCCCTTGACAACTGAAAGTCTTTCCCAAAATGGTGTCTCTCGAGGGTTTGCTTCTTTTCCTTACCATTTGCCGTGAAGCAACAAGCTCACAAAGTGAAAACAAAAACAAAAAAAAAGTCCTGATTGGTTTTGAAGCAGAGATTCTCTGTAAAATCCCAAATGGTTTCCAACTGGTTTAGTTTCAAAGTATTTCCAAGTATAGGTGGAATTTAAAGCACAGAAACAATTGGACAGTACAAATACATGGAGTTTAAGCATCCCTCATTGCTTTTCTGCCATCATCCTAGGGAATGCAGTGTGACACTGAAACTATGAAGACGGACGCTACCAGGCTTTAGGAAAGGTCAAATGTCTGCTTGGATCAGCTGGGTTAAAATTCACCTGCAGGCTGCCTATGCCTTTCCTATGCATCCCCATCCTATAGTGGTTCCAGATGACTCCCTATACATATCAAAATCACACGAGGAATCGGCAGGCAAGAGAGGCTCTCAGTCCCTCAATCTAATCTTAAAATACAAACCATAAAGAAGACTTATCTGTGAAGCAGAAGGGAATTTGGGGTTTCTTGTTCCCTGCTGAGGAAATCTTCAGAAGTTTCAAAAGTCGGTTTCCAAAAGCAATAAAAATGTAGTTTCTTTTGCTAGTCCCCATGTTTTCTTTGCTAGATTTTTTTGAGGATGTGTTTTCTTGTAAGATTTGCTAAACAGTCTAGTTACAGCCAGTTTCATATTCACAATTTCCTTTGCTTTCAGTGTGACATATATGAATTTGTGGGCAGAACTGGATGGCTGAGTAATTTATAGAGAAGGTCAATACTAGATTTGTGTGAATAATTGATTTTTCAGCTTGTTTGTGATTTTTTTAAAACAGATTGTTTAGAGTCCAGCTGAAAAAGAGCCTTTGTTAATGTCCTGAATGCCTCAGTGAGTTGAAGAAAAAAACCAATCCACGCTGAAATATTTTATTCTTGGAAAGTCTTAATTTTAATCAACTTAAAGTATACTGAGAACAGAGCAATTCAAGTTGAAAAAGAAAATTAACAAAACTCAGACTTCTTCAAAAGAAACAATTTGGTCACTCTGACTTTTTCTTTTCTTTGCTCTTAAACCAAAAAGGCATTTGGAAAGAAGCTTTTACAACCAAAATATTTGTCTAGCTGTAACTATTGCTGAAAATGACTGCCAAGCGTGAAGCAATTGAGTTTTGTCTTTTCTGTAATTTCTGTTATTCCTAAGGACTTTGTTTTTGTCTATCAGATCTTGAGCTCTTAATTTAAATGTCAAAATATATAGAAATTAGAAGTAAGCTGAAAGAAAACATTGGTTGGGTTCTGAGCAGCCTCAGATACACCAAGGGGGGCTATTTTTGTTTGTTTTAATACAATCCTAGTTTTTCAAGATTAACTGAAACTCTGTTAACAAGCAAAGCCCTTGCAAGTAGAAAAAGAAGTAGCACTATTTGCAAATAACCCTTTTTCTCCCAGTCTGAGGCCTATTCTCTTTTCAGAGGACACTGAAATATTCCCGTTGACTTCAGGTTTCTATCCCCCACGTCCCACCTACGTTGTGATATTGTCACCTCCAGCCTCTCTATAATTTTCTGGCCACGCTCTCCCAACAGCTCTCACTTCTCTCAAGCATACAGTACTGCACCCTTCTATTTCTTTTAACAGCTTTGCCCCAGTCTCTCGTTTCCATTCTTTTGCAGCCTGCTACTTTTCTCTCTTTCCCTGACACATTGTCCTATCTTTTTCCTCCCTATCACATCTTGCTGTTGGATCACTTCATGCTGCATCCCATTTGCATACTGAATACCAGCAGAGACAAGGTACCAATGTCGTGGGACATGACCCGCAACATTTAGATTGAAACGCACATTTTTGGATCACTCACCCTAATCCCAATTGAGATGAAATGCATCTGAGCCACAACTTTGGCAGATGGCTCACAAATCAGGTGTTTGCAAAATCCCCCCAAAAGTGGGAAGCATTTGTGTATGCTTTGTAAACTCCAGCACTTCCCTGGTGACAAAGAGCCCGGTTCTCTCCTTGGGCACCCAGGCAGGGCTTAGTTTTCAGGGGATTTTCCAAAAAAACGTACATGCTGTTTTCTGTCTAAACCAGCCTGATTTTATTTGGAAAGGATTTTACAGGGCCTTTTGGGGAGGTGGATTTTTTGTGGGTTTTTTTTTTTTTCTTTTCTTTTTCCTATTTAATTTTTGGAGCTCACCTAAACCTCTTGCTCAGTCTCCTGTAGATAATTAGCTTGAATGCCATTTCCATCCGTTGTGCTAATGTGAAATCAGACAATGTCAGGAACTGGTAGAATGGGTTTTGAAATGAGATTGCTTACTTTGTGGGTGTGCAGAGGGGATTTTTCTTTTTTTTTTCCAGGACTTGGGGAGCCACTGGGGAGATTGCTTCAGATATCTTTTCACTTGCTTTTATTAACTGCATTGCACAAAATTTGCATCAAGTCAAGAGCGATACACAAACGGCTGTGAGAGGGGAAAAAAAAAAAAAACCCGCTCGCTCCCTTCACTGGAAGCAAACATCAGTAAGAGGGTTACAAAGGGTAGTTATGAATCATTTGGCAACCCTTGTTTTGCAACCCTCTTTTAATAGTTGCTTGTCCCCCGACGGTTGCCGCATGCCCTCTTCCTGGTGGTATATGTATCAGGCAGAGATGTGTTAATCAGCTTTATGAAGTTTGACCGTAGCAAGCCTCCTGCCTATACTCAGTCAATCAGCGTTTGGCCTGATGGTGCAGTTCTCCTCTTCGCTGTTCCACTGGTTGAGTTCATTGTTCGAATATCCTTGGTGGAGTCACCCGGGAAGGGATTCTGCACGAGGTCAGGGTGCCTCTGTTTCATCCTTCTCGTAAAGTTTGAATGACGCCGAGCTGAATGACGCTTCTTAAATAAAGTGGCTGTTATTTTTTTTCTGATTTGCCTCCAGATTCCCGGGAACAAGGGGCTTAAGTTTTGCCCAGTGTTGTAAGTCAGGAGGAACAGCAAGAGAGTCGCAGATTTACACAGGCATAAAACGAGTGGAAGTGAAACCAGTCTCCAGTTCTTTTATCCTCAACACAATGCCCTTTTGCATTTTCTCTGCCTTCCACTGAAAAGAAAGATCCCTACACCCACCACCACATTGCTTTCCTACCACCTCATTACTCTTCTCTGAATGCTTCTTGCTTTACCATTTCAATGGGGAATGGGTCCGAAAAATTTACAACAGCCCCCTTGTCTCCAAGGGAGGCGAGGAACCCTGCAAGGTGCTGGGTGAGCTCACCAGCCCTCCGAGCCCTTCCATTTCCTAGGGAATGTGCTTAATATCTTCTAGGCTGAACCCCGTCCTTGAGCTGTGATCCTGCCGTGACACGTGTGGGTCTCTGCCTCTACGCTTGTTTGAAGCTCTGTACCAGAGCGTGTCACTGCCTGTCCCCCGCCCGTATCGAGGCTGCGGACATCCAGCAAGTGTAAACCAATCTTCACAGGCGCTCGATGCATGCACAGTGATTTGTTAAATTTCTACATATGACACCTCCTTCCCCCTGCACCCCTCCCCACATCTCCTCTCAGCGTAGTTGAACTTTAAAGGGCCCAGGAGAAAAAAGAAATAAGACTTTAAATAATTTATTTTGGAGAAACAGTCAGTGAAGAGGAACAAATAATGTTTCACTAAAAGAAGCGGGACCTTTGACACTCCCCTTTTCGCTCGGGTACCTGAAGGCCTAGCCGGATTACATTAGTGAAATTTTCATTTGATGGCATTTTAATATTCTGCCTTGATGACTTTTTAGCAACATTTACTTTCAGAGGTCTTGAGTGCTCCCTCGGAGGAAATGAAACATGTCAAAGCCCATTACAAAAATCAAAATTTAAATACCTCGGCCACGTTGGGGCTCACACACAATCCCATCAGCGCTTAAACTGCGGCTCACAACTACTCATTCACTTGCTCAGTTGGTAATGAGTACATTTGATGAAGCATTCTGGGGTCATGGAACATACGTTAGTGATCTAAACTTAACCCATTGATTGCTTATACACAGAGGACCAGGGGAGGGGGTATTTTATTGAAATGTAATGTTAGAATAATTTCCGCCAGTGCTGAAATAACTTTTTTCCTTTTTTTTTTTTTTTTTTTAACAATTGCTTTGATGAATTGCAATGTTAATAAGCATGATGGGAGGGCTTTATTTAAGGTGGGGAGGAAGGAGCCAGGCTGGGAATACAGAGCAGTTAGCTGAGCTCTTCAGCCACTGAAAGGCAAGTACTAGTCAATACTGGAGCTCTCTCCTTATGAAACCTGCATTTGGGATTTGTTGGAAATCTTCCTTGTTCTATAATCTACCTTCTTTTCTTACTGGTGCTGCTATATCGATTGGCGTGGTAGAAGCAAATGGAGACACCCAGTGCAGGATAGTAACGTGGTAGCAAGAAAGTGCTAAATTCTAAATATCATAGCTAAACTTCAGCAATAAAATGTTTATAAAGTATCTGAACTATATAAATCAATCCATACATATGCTACATTTGGTTCTGGTGTAGAGGTTGTATTTTTTTCTGGACAATTCCCCTTTTCTCTTATTTTTCAAGATATCTAGCACAAATGGCTGGAAATGTCTGTCTTTCCCTTCTGTCTCCTCCTTTTCCCCCTAAAAATGAGAAACATTTTTCTGCAGTATGTTAGTGTAATCCACGAGATAACCATGATGTCAATGTGCCAGTGTAAGAATTTTTGCTATCATCTTGAGCGTACGATATATAATCAGCAGCTCTGCAGTGGTTCCAAGAGTCGTCCCAGCCAATGCTTTTCCATGCCCAAAGAAGGCTGGCTCCAAACTGCTCTTTGGCATCCTAGTGCAATCAGCAGAAGTCTGCTTGGTTCATCCAGCAATTGGTGTCCTTTCAGTCAGACAGCTTTTCTCCATCCTCTTCCTTTTAATCTCAGTGGTAAAACCAGCATTCAGAAAGCAAATGTGATGCAGAACCCAAGAGTTCATTAGGACTCAGAATAACCTCTTATACAGGAAAGGCCAGATATCACAAAATCGTTAGAGGCAACTTCGCATCCATGAAAGCCACTTTCTTCCAGCCAAAGACTTGTGTTTCAGAGCTCACGTTTCAGCACTAAATTTAGTCCTTTTCTGTTCTCATTTTAAATTTGTCTCTGGAGCAGTCCTGATAAGATGCACTACCAATAATTTTGAGGGCTTCAGTCTTTGACACTGGGGTTACAGGAGAGACAAAAATTGTCTTAACTGAGCGATTTGTTGAAATAACCATTAGCAAGCTGCAAATTGCTCCGAGTTAAGGTCAGCTAAAAATCTAAAATCTAGGGAATTTTGCAAATACACTCAGCAAAATTTGGACCCACACTGAAGTTCACAAAGGACAATCGCCTTTAAAGCTGATTTCACATGTGAGTGATAAGATGCCACACAGCCCTTGAAGATGAAGGAATGATCAAACTTTGGAAAACAGCTTGGATCTCACCTGAATATCAATGACCCTTTGAGCTGATGGGAGACTTTCTCCCTCACACACAATTAGATAGAGATTAAGCTGGGCAGGAAATTCCCAAAGGCAAAATACAATAAAAACATTGTACATGGGGAAGGTTGTAACCTTTTCTTTTGTTGATGAAAGAGTAGCATAGCTCTAAGGATTCATAACATTAAACAGTTGTAGGTATTGTGAGGAGACCACTGTTAAATTGGATCAGGACCTACTACTATTTTGTTGTGGGCTTTTATTGCTAGGAGGAACACAGAATGCAGGAAGCATCTTGAGTGTAAAAGCTCTTTCTGGGATTATGAAGGACAAGTGGTTCAGCGCAATTTATACATGCTATAAATGTTGTCAAAAGTCCAGTTGCAGCCTCTTGCCAATTACTCTGCGTTGCACTAACCATGAGATGAGGAGGGTAAAATGCTGGTTGTTATAAACAAACTTTAGGAGTTCCCGTTATTCCATCTTGGCTTCTCTTAGGATATGACACAATTCGTTGTGGGCAATCTAACTGTAAATGATTTTGAACTTTTTTTTAGTCATCTTCTGGAAATGTGTTTGCAACCAATTTTTACAAGTAAGAATAGTTAGCAGGAGCCAGTTTTAACCACATATATTTAGATGATGTCAAATAGCAAGGCAGGCAGTTAGCAAACTGGGGGAATTCTTCAGTGAATTTGTGTAATGAATAATTTTGACATTCTGTGAAGAGAAAAAGGAGGCAAATTCACAGAACTTGTTAGAGATTCTTCGCTCAGCTCTGTTAGTAACTAAGCAAAATCAATACAATATGAATGAGGGATCCTGAAATCAGGTAAACGAGACCAATATAAGCCAGCTTCTGCAATTCTTATTCTTGGTGAGCAGCACTGAACTTTTTGCTTTTGCAGAATTTGTCAGTATCTCCATTACAGAAACAGGGAGCAGAAATTGATCTGTGAGAGCTGTCCTCATCACACAGTAAGAATGCAAAGCAAAGGACGTCATGTGCACTCCAGACTTTTGACGTCTTCATGCTCAAACCCATAGAAAACAGCAGCCAAGCAATTTGACTGTTATATGATAGATAGTCAGTCTGAGACAAAATCACCATTGAAAAGCAGCCTGGTTGCGTTTGCCCTGGTTCTGCCAATCTGACTCAAGACCCGTCTATGAATTTGTTGACCCATTTCTCCCTCGTTCTGGTGCCCGCCCTGCATACTACGTATGCTATAAATCCGTCGTGCGGTATGCTGCACTGCTCTTCTGTAACATGAATTTATGCTAATGGCTGTCTGCATATGCTTATATCACATATCTATATTAAACTTAATAGTCTGTTACATTGCTTCTTAACCCTGTGTCCACACATGATTAACTTTTCTGATTTCTTTCAAAACCGTTATTAACACAGTGTAGCATTTCACTCAACATGTCACTAACTTTCCCTGCCTGATGCTGGAGTTGGGGTAATTATGCAGCCCTATAGCTCTTCCAAGTAACACTGTACACAAGGAGTTATGAGTTTATTCAGAGATTTGGGGATCTGTATGGATGTGTGTCTGGGTATACTTGCTTTTGTTTAAAGACAATTAGTGGTAAAGGATGATCCTTCAAAGACTGGTTTTTTAGTTAAATGATTCTTAACTAAGTTCAGTACTTTTGAGCCCGGATGTCAAATTTAGAGGAAAGATCATCAGCATGCTTGCATTTGTAGTGATATGCATGAAAGTCACTTGAAAGCCAAAGCTGGAGTTTAAAGAATAGTTCAGATGATATGGAACTCATTTGCAAAACTTTCTG
The DNA here is from genome assembly GCF_035582795.1 of Mycteria americana. Classification (NCBI taxonomy): domain Eukaryota; kingdom Metazoa; phylum Chordata; class Aves; order Ciconiiformes; family Ciconiidae; genus Mycteria; species Mycteria americana. The sequence continues at coordinate 64,690,505 of NC_134370.1, read as the reverse complement.
GAGACCTACAAAGAGCCAGGCTTGAACCACTTTGACAATGCAATGATCACAATCATAAATATTCTTTTTATATAAATATCATACTAATAAAATTAATGTATTTATGGCATAAAATATTGTATTTGCTTATAGATGTATAGTTCCATCGGTACAGATGCAGACTTCTCAACTTTCTGCTCAAGGGAGCACCAGCACATTTTCGTACTTCAGCCACGGCTCTGGCTGTGGATGCTAAAAGCAAAGATGTTTGAGCTGGAAGGTTCTGCCATATAGCATACTTTCTGAAGTAGGAATTGCATAGCAAACTCTGCAGTTTCATTTTCATGACACATTTTAAGGTTAAAATGTTACTGTCTCTTATAAGCCTCTGAAACCATGAAGTTGCGCTGGAATCCAGAGGCCTTTGGAAAACTCTGCCGGCTGGAATTCACACTTAAATATAAAGGTGAATTTGTTATTTCCCTCCTATTTTATCTGTGGCCTTTGATTTTTAACTAGTTGGAAGATGTGACAGCAAAGAGAAAAATCGCAACAAATTGTATGTCAGCTGTACCTTCATGCGATATCCTTGCTGTGTTAAATAATGGGAGTAATAGGGACACAGCCACTACTTTTGCTGGATGAGGGTGGTTATTCCTAAGGAAGGTGAAACAGCGGTCTCCAAATCAGCAAGTAAATCAGCAGCAGGGGCAGGATCAGCACTCAGGAGTTCCTAGTCGCAGACTCGACACCCCTGGCTTTCACTGTCTCTAGACCCAAAACTCCCAGGGAAAGAAGAGTTTTGTATAGGTGTAAATAACAAAGCCGATGCTTAAGTAATAATTATAATAACAACTGCAGGTCATGCTGGTAGACAGCTGAATAGATGTATGAGCCAGATACAAAGTTAGCACTGGAAAATCTTTGACTCTTGTTTTCTTAGTCCAATGACCACATGCTGTTTTTCTTCATTCTCCATACCTTCATCGTTTCGAACCTCCTGTGTGCTCATCATGATATCTGGCAAGACAAATGGTTTCAAGAAATTTTTCACACAACATTGCATTAACAGGACCAGAAATTTTCACAGACTTTTCCAATAGCTGCATTCTAATTTCGAAGTGTTTTTCAAATTTGCTGTTTATCTTGCTTTAAAGCCTTTTGACATCATGGTAGAGCAATACAAAATAATAATAATAATAATAATAATAATAATAATAATAATAATAATAATAATAATAAAAACAATAACAACAACACCACCACAGTGGTGATAATTTTAATGGCACAAAATTAGACTTAATAAGTCCCTGTGGATGTTCAGCTCCTGTCTTCTTTGCTCACTACATTTAAATCCAGTGGTTATGAACATAGAGGTTTCTCATAATTCACATAAGCAAGAGGTTGTTGACTGGGCTAATGGGACAAAGCAGTTTCAACTATGCTGTAAAGTATCGCAAGAAGGGTCCTTTTCATCTGACACAAAACAGAGATAAACTCTCAAGTGAGTGTTTCTGCTCCGCAGGCAACTCTAACTATGAAACTTTCCAAACTTGTGTCTCACCTGTTCTCCTACCATTCCACAGAAAAGTAGATCCACCTCCAGCCACAGAGCTGGAACACGAAGCTCTCTCCACCGCTATTTCCACTGCTACAGTACTCATTTCAAGCTCAAGTAGAGATTAGGAATAGCACAGGGATTTTACCAAGGAATTTCAGTGTAAAACTGACTTTTCATGGATTTTTCCAAATTTGAACTTGACAAAAAGTAGTCTTGACAAAAAGATGTGAGTTGACAAAAGATGTGAGTTGATAGGATGTTCTTACTTCACGTACAATTACTCTGCAATTTTCTGTTGAAAACTGTCATCACTGTCTTGTGTAAGGACACAACTGAACCCATGGAGCAAGTTAGTGTGTTAGTGTTGATGAGTAATGGGGATAGACATCAGTGTGGACTGCACTTTCTAGTTACAAATACAAAGACATGGTGCATACTCTGAAGAGCTTTCAGCCTTGATAGACTACATGTGAAGCAAGAGGAAAGGAAAAATGGAAGCTAGTGGAAAAGTAGTGCAAATAAACTGTTGCTCCCATGCTATTTTTTATTTTCCTGTGTAGTTCAGTTTGTACAAAAGTTTTCTGAAGCTTATTAATGACAGTGTTATTTATCCAGCCCAATTTTGAATTCAGAAAACTAGCTATGTTCAAAAGATAAGAGCCCATGAAGAGAAATCTGCCTCAATTTTGCTGAGCAGAGTCTTGAGAGGCCAGCAGTAATAGCCCTTGCCAAATACCGTTTGCAAGTTGTGCTCAAATAAAGCTTTCAGATACCATGGGAAGGTAGGAAAGACAGGGGCTTCTCAGTTCCTTTGAAAGAAACGGCACCCGTCTTGTTGCAACACACTCTCTTCTTGCCGAGTGAGCTGACGTTTTCTACACATACTGAGTGGACAAATACATAATTTACTAGCTTATGTGCAAATGTACTTCTAGCTTCTGCTGGATCAGTTCTGGCTCACAAACTTCTGCTCCAGTACTTGAACTTACTTTATCCTTTAGTCTCTGGCCAATAATTTTTATTTTTACTGCGTGACAGTTCAAGTGATAAAATTATTTCTCTAGCATTATGTATGGCTTAACTGGCAGCCATGAAGCTATGAAATCATTGTAATCATGATGCAAAATCACTGTATATGTTGTTTTTAACACCAGTTTACTAAACAAAGAAGCTTGCTAATGGCATTAGAGATAACCTAGATTGAATTGCTCAGATCACAGGTCCTGGCCATCCCAACGCTGGGAATGTATCTGATCCAGCTCAGTATCATATTTAAATATAAAACAAGCGGCAGCCAAGTCTATATGAGCTCTATAAAATATTGAGCGCTCTCTGGTGTAATACACGTAGCCATCATGAAACAGATTGGGCACTAGGGGGGCAAAAATAGAGTTAAATACCAGAGTGCTCTTGGGATTGATTGCATCACATAAGCGAGCAAAGAAAAGGAAAGGACTTTTGCTAGTGCAAAAAAATGACTTGGCAACTCAAGGATGTGTTGTAACAAGAACTTGAATAAAATAAATAGGGAGCATTTTCAGGCTGTGGGGGCTGAATGAACACAATCAATCTTCCCTCGGCTGGAACTGCATCACTCTCACCCACAGCTCCCTCTACTGAATTAAAATCTCATGGTAACTTAAGTTACAGAGTGAGACTCTAACAAGGGACATTCACGGAAGACTCCATGATGTGTATAATCATATATGGGATTTCTGAGGGGAAGGTTTTGGGGAGCTGCAGTCTCCCATTGGTACCCACCCATAGACCATGTTTCACAGGTGGCTTGAGTTAGGCATGTTCAAGAAATCCAGCAGCCTCTCTGTTCAGACTGGGTCTACAGCCAGGCCATGGCATGAGAATAAATTAGTCATCAAGCTAATACTGTGCCATTATTTTCCGTGTCTCCTCCTGGCATGCCTTACTCTTACCTACCACTTCTTTATCAATCTTCTAAGTTCTCCTTACTTTCAGATTCACACTTTTGTTGTCCCTTTTAGGATGCTTTTGTCTTTCCTACTTTAGAGGAACCATGAAGGAAATATTTTTGGTTTTTAATTATTATTATTATGGTGGAAACACCTAATATGAGCCAAGTTCATGTGAGACTCTTGAATAAAAGATTTCATTAAAAACCTTTGTCTGGCTATTTATTATGCTGTTGATCCCTGGAAATATAAGATGTCATGTGCAGGAGTCAGACCTTCAGCTCTGTAGAGTTTCTGCTAATTAAATTGCTAAGTGTGTCTGTTATTAGGAAAACCATGAGAAATGCAGCAAGGGGAGGGAGAGAAGTGCCCATCTTGTCCTTTCTCTGCAGAGCAGCGTTTGGATCAGTCCGACCTCTGGGTCTCAGAGAAGCTGGTTTCTATCCCATCTTAGCCAAGGAGAGAAAAACGGGGACGGGCAAAGAGTCAGAGCTGGGGGAAGCATGTGGCCAGGAGTTCAGCTGGAGACTTTCAGGCAAAACTTGCCCTCCTTAGACACACACTTCACCCTCTCCTCCCCCAGCAGCCCCGCACATCTGACATTTCTGTCAAAAGATACCCTGAGTCGCCCCTCCTCCCTCCCCCTCCTTTCTCATCCCTCTGCCCTTTTTCCCCCCCCTTCTTTCCCCTTATATGTGAATAGTGAGAAAATGACTGGAAACAATGTGCCAGTTTGCAGCACTTTACACTGAGGCCCTTTTCTCCTCTCCCCTGACTCGCGAATGACTGAGAGTTGTTTTATTGTACAAAGATTCTCAGAGAAAAGAACTTTTATTTTACCCAATAACACAAGAACGGGCAACGGGCAAACAGTTAGTGCCTTGTTCCCAGCTGCCACTCAGACCGCGGCGGGGGAATTGCTAATGGGGTCTCTGTGCCGACTCCTCTCCTCTCCTCTCCTCTCCTCTCCTCTCCTCTCCTCTCCTCTCCTCTCCTCTCCTCTCCTCTCCTCTCCTCTCCTCTCCTCTCCTCTCCTCTCCTCTCCTCTCCTCTCCTCTCCTCTCCTCTCCTCTCCTCTCCTCTCCTCTCCTCTCCTCTCCTCTCCTCTCCTCTCCTCTCCTCTCCTCTCCTCTCCTCTCCTCTCCTCTCCTCTCCTCTCCTCTCCTCTCCTCTCCCCTCCTCTCCTCTCCCTCTCCTCTCCTCTCCCTCTCCTCTCCTCTCCTCTCCTCTCCTCTCCTCTCCTCTCCTCTCCTCTCCTCTCCTCTCCTCTCCTCTCCTCTCCTCTCCTCTCCTCTCCTCTCCTCTCCTCTCCTCTCCTCTCCTCTCCTCTCCTCTCCTCTCCCTCTCCTCTCCTCTCCCTCTCCTCTCCTCTCCTCTCCTCTCCTCTCCTCTCCTCTCCTCTCCTCTCCTCTCCTCTCCTCTCCTCTCCCTCTCCTCTCCTCTCCTCTCCTCTCCTCTCCTCTCCTCTCCTCCGTCTCTCCCTGTCTAGTTTGGCTCGCGCCTCAGTTGGCTGCCTGTGAGCGAGGGTAAAATGCTCCCGAGATAAGCTGCTCCACTGTGTTTAATAACTCCACCTTTAGTTTGTCAGGGCAAAAGGATTCTGAATTTTTATCATCGAGACTTGGAAGGCGAGTGTACAAGGGGGGAAGGCCGTGGATGTAGTGACACAACTTGTAATTTGTCTCCTTGCACCTTGAAAAAGTGGAATATAAGAAAGAGAGGAGCTGCAGCAGAGGGTGCCCATCTTAGAGAAAAAAATTAAAAAATCATTTCCACTAATACTTTAGCTGTTGATTCATACTTGCTATCTAAATGCCAGCCTTTTACAGCTTAATCATGGCTTTATTAACCCCTCTTTTTCCTAGCTGAAAGGCAGGCTGACTAGAAGGAAAGAATAATAAAGATTGGAGGATGGGGAAGCTGAAATGTGAAGAGTGAACTAGACTTGTTTAGAAAAGAAAAGACTAGACAAGAAAAGACAAGCTGGGAAAGAAGGGTGTGAAAAAAAACCTAACAGAAAACATCATGCCATTGGCTGTCCAAGTGTTTCATATTCTCGGCAGCAAAGTACGAAGCATAGTTGTTGGAGACATTGAGAATTTGGGAAAAAAAAAAAAAGCTTCTACTTAATTTCATCCATAATTCTCAAAGCTCATCTGTCATTTAAAATCCTTCCAACTTGTTATACACTAAGTCTCTGATTATGGATAGGATTTTCAGATTCTGATGAAGTTAGGTTCTTAAACTCAATGAGACATGAATCATCACATTTCCTTTGAAAATCCCACAGTTTGGGGTCTGTTTTGATTTGTTTGATTTAGCAGGATGCCACTAGATTCGTAATAGCAACATCGGGGTCCAAAGAAGTTTTCATGATGGACTAATATGTTTTCCTGAGAACTTCTAGTCATATATAACATAAGCAAAAATACCTATACCTAAAGCTGTGGGGCACTTTCTATTACAATACTTGATTTGTACTTGTTTATAAACACTTCCTAAGCTTTCTAAGTATACCTCAGGTTGAGGTATTCATTTTTATTATTTATATTTTTCAGCAAAAAAAGTATTCAGTCATTTTGAGAGACTGAAAGAAATTACATTGCTTGCCCAGGTTAAAGAATGTGCACCATTCATCTCTACCTAGACACATGAGAAATAAGAAACTTTTTTTGGGTGCATCTCCCATTATGAATTTTTGTCACGTATCTGAGCTTCCTTCTTTGGTGGGAAGAAAATCTTAATGTTTTTCTCCTATAGTCAGATACCCAAACATGAGCGTCTGCGTCTCCTGAGGATCCCTTGGCTTCACTAACAGCCAGGTGGAGAGAGAGGAGGAGAATATCACAGAAATTGTGCCAAGAGTAATAAAATTACTTCTAATGATTATATCTAATAAATAACAATAATATCCTTTACCTATTAAGTAAAAAATAATTGACATGCATTTACTGTAAAGAATTTTAAAATTATATATAAATAGGAATCTTAACAAGGTTAGATCTGTCTGAATCTCTTCTGAATCCTGGAAAAGCTGAGGTGCTATTACTAAGAAAATCCAGGTGCATTGGAATCAAACTTGCTCTAGACCAGGTGAGACTCTCTCTTTATAGATGCAAGATTGTTTAAATATCTTAATCCATTTTTGAAATATAAAGTAGGTCGTCTTCAGTTTCACTAAAGCCTCATATGGTCTGTGCTTCAGGTTTATTTCCATGAGTGTTTTAGGTGCCAAGTATGAAATGTTGCATTTATCTTTCATCCCATTTAATCTCATTCTCCCTCTTATTAGGGATAGGAAACACTTATTTTTGAAATTGAAAAGATACAGGCGGATATCTTTGCATTCAAAGGTATCTTTCCTAAGCAAAATGACGATTTTACTCAATAGATAGCCTGTATCTAACTGTATTGATTCTGCCCCATTTTTCTTAGCATTGCAGAAAAGGGAAATGCATTTCATATTATTCATGTCAGAATTTCTGAAGTGGGATCCTTGCTTTCAGTGTAAATTTTCCACAGAATATAATTAGTGGCAGGATTCTGTAGAGATTTCAGGAAGGTCTTAGAGAAGGACTGGGCAAACCTCAGAACAACATCTATACAGCTGCATTTCCAAAATTTCTTCACATCACTCTTTTCAGGGATGCAGATTTGTTGGAACAAATTAATTTGATCCTAGTCCATATGGAAAAAAGGAGTGGCAACAGCTCTGTGTGTATAGAGCTGCTAAAGCCTGTGGAAACCCCAAAGTCACATTAAACCTTGCTGCTTTGCCTGTAAATTTCTCCAGGTAAATGCTCTACATTGGCTTAGTTGCTCTTCCTTTCCTGCTCACATTTGTGATAATCTCCACAGTGAGTGAGGTCTTAGTTAACTGTTGCTCAGGTTGTAACTCAGAGAAGCAATTCAAGGCTGCGAGAGCAACATTTCAATTATACGAATAATCAAATTCAAAATGTTATTTGAATAATTTGAGTTCTTAAATTAAGCAAGCACTTTTTTGCAAGTGGTCTATAAATTACATTTTCCGCTACATTGGCAGTAAACGGGTAATTAATATCTCAACTTTTCCTTCTTAATGTTGATTTAAGAAAAATAAAATAAGCTTAGAACATAAATGAGCTTTGCTTTCATAGCTCAAACATTACTGACTCTGCTCAGTTAGCTGTGTAGCTCTGCTATCTTTCTCTTTCCCATAGCTGGACAGATATGTAAGTATACAGATCCTTCTGTTTAATTTAAACAGAGGAATTCTAGAACTAAAGAAAGTACAACTAAGTTATAGCATTTTTTCTGTTGATTTCAGAGAAAATAGATCTTCAACTTCAAAATGAAGTGACTTGATTTGTAACTTCTCATCCTGTACCAACCAGGCATTTTGGTTCATTTGCCTAATATCAAATGGATGTAAATTTGACTACTTTCCTGATAGGACAAATGTACCTAAGTTAAAATATTACAACAACAAAAATTTACAGTGTCATAAATGCTGAGAATGTACTAAAAAAATCTCACCCAACTTCTCAGAAAGGCTTTGTGAAAATGGCCTTTTTTAAATTTCGCTAAACTAAAGGACAGTAATTCAAATGGATAATATGGGATGAATTGTTAATATTTCTCAACCAGGGAGAAATTATTAAGTGGACCACTGGGTGACACACAGAAAGGGTAACCAGTGACTAAATTCATACATAGTTTAATCAGGTAACGCCTACTATAGATATTATGTTGATAGGGATATTTATAAGGAATACGTTTGCTTATAGTATGAAGGTTAAACACTTGTTGTTCCCTTTCTAGGGTTAAATGTAACGAAGTTTCACCTGAGTGACGATAAGATATATAAAAGACAGCAAAGGAGACAAAGAGGGGGGGAAAAAGAGACTGCATGTTTCCAAAGCTGCGCTTAGAAATGGTAGAAAAACACAGCGGAAACAAAACCATCTATTTCAAAAGGCTCGATATTTTTCATTTTTATTTAACCAATTTTTTTTTTGCAAAATATATATCGAGCACCTACCTGAAATGGCTTCAAAACCAGATATGTTTCCTGTAAACTGTGAGGAGTGCATAGGAGGCTAATGATAGCCATTATTTATTCGTACACTTCATTTGTCCATCCTTCCATCTTTTTGTAAACTGGTTTTGTTTACAAGAACTATTAAAAAAATATTCAAAATCCACTGGGTTCTGAAATTCTTTCCCTCTCAGACTCTATTTCCCCAGTCTCTGCCCGGAGCTATAAGCTGAGCCAGCAAGGTGGTGTGAGACTAGTGAAATATCAGAGAAACAATGAAATTTGCATTCTTGGTTGTTTTAATATGGAGCTTGGGAGATGAAGGATGGCAGAAGCTGAGGGGGGGCTAAGTAACTGAAACGAGACTTCACAATACACAAGAAGCCCTGTTACCTACCCAGCGACACAGAGCCTTTACATGACCCACGTAGATGTTTAAAATCAGACTTTCTTATAAAAGCGTGGTTTCATATAATCGTAGCTTATCTAGAGGGTTTCAATTCTCACATTTGGTCCATGAGTGTCAACCCAGAAAAAAACTGCTGGATGCTTTAAAAAGAGCCTGAATTCAGCATTTGTTTTCCCGCTACTTCCCACAGGGTATTGGAAGTCAGAACCTGCAAAGACCTTGGCCACAATCATATTTTAAACCCCTGCACAATCCCCTGCAAGTCCAGCGAGTGAGCCACTCTGTGCTTCCAGCTGACATGCATCTCCAGCCCTAGGTCTTATGGACTGTTGGAGAGTATTTAATTAGACGATTTTCTACCTGCTTCATCAGCCTAAAGAGATATTAGGCATGAATGTTTTTAGTTATTTGAGAAGATGAATACATGATCAGAAATAATAGCTTCATCATTTCCTACTGGTCAGAATCGGTAGTTGGTTAATTATTCAACAGGCTCTGGTGCTGCTGCCAAACCCGTGCTTTCTTCTCAGGGAATAACAGACAAGCTTGTTAGAGCAGCTTTCTTTGGACTGTCACTTTAGTGTTGATATGGAGTTTAGTGAGATGCCGGCACTTTAATTTTAGTTTATTCTTTTATTCTCTTATTTTTATAATTAAAAATGTACAACTTTCCCTGCGTATTTGTGCTGGCAAGCTAAACTATATTAATATTACCTTTGTTACATCATGGCATTCTTTTGCAGAAATTATATACATGGTTTAATGTCTTTGCAGAATTTTAGAATGAATCTGTATCTCTTTTCTGGTACTGTATGTTGCTGTTTTCCACTAGTATGGAAATGCAGGTAATCTTACGCCCTCCGTGACATGGGCAAATGCTTTACAAAAAAGCATCTTTGACAGTTATCTTTTATACTTTAACACGACCAAAGAGTTCGGCTCTTAACCATTAGGCCTTGTACTACTTTGGGATTGGACAAAAGGCAGAAGTCTTGTGATAGTAGTATCCATTTATGAGTTTGCATTATCATTTCATAAGGCAAAACAGAAGGTGATATAAGCCCACTGCCATTCCTTAGTTTTTGACGGAACATATTCATCAAAAAAGCATGCAGTCCCCTGAGCTTGCAGCCATATGCTACAGGAAAATGTCACCAGTTAAAGATGTATTCATTTGCTGTTTTGAAAACTCTGTTTGATATTCATGCATTCCAAGTGTTTTGACCTAGATTTCTGTAGAGGCATTAGATCCAGTACTGAACAGGAAGCTAGACAGCTGTTGCTTGTGTAGTCAAAGGAAGAATTTAAAGTAAGGGGAAAAAAAAAAGAATAAAAAAATGAAAACATTTATTAATGCATGCCAACATTTTGCACAGCCAATATGTTTAATACTAGATTAACTAATATAAGCATATGGAGATGCATTTGTTGCAAAGCTTTAAAGAAAAGAACAAAGAAAAAAGTTGGATGTATCTAAAGTTCACATAGAATAGAATTTGCACTTTCTCCTATAAATGAAAGCCTGGTGAAATGGCAACATACTTTAATTATAAGCTACTTGCTAATGTCACAACGTTTAAGTTTGGGGTCTATATTGTAGCACAAACCTCTCAGTGTATGCCTTGCCTAATCCAGAAACCTACAGATAATAAAAATCTTTACTGAGTTCTGCAGCTTTGGCAGTCTATTTTGTCTCAAAGTCGCATAAAGAATTTGTTTGTTGTAATTGTAGATTCCTTTCTAGTAAATCCAAGTGCAAAACAGATATCATGTAAATATACACATCTAACTATTAAATACTGGCGTTCATTCTATAGCTGTGGCAAAGATGCTGCATTTTGTTATTACTGGGTGTATATAGATATAGCTCATCTGATGTTCATAGGTCCTTTGGTACTTGAGTAACAATTGTAAATAACATCAGAAAAAAATGTTATCTTGGTTTGATAGGACCTTATGGGGGTACTCATCTAATCCATCTTTAGCCAACCAAAAGCTAGATGTCAAAGCTACTTGTCCAGGTTGTCTCTCTGTAGCTCTTCATACCACCTACTGCAGACGTCTTTCTTGGGCTGGCCTGGGTAGTCCTGGAAAGGAGCCTGTTTCTTTCCTTTGACTTCGTCAAGGGGATTTCGCTGATTTGTCCAGATCAGGTGCCAGACCTTGAGACAGCTACAGACAGACAGTCCCCCTTAACAGTAATAAACAGGACCAACTCATTTTTTAGTATTAGTGGAAAAACTTTTTAACTATTAAGTTCAAGCAGTAACCTGTTATCAATTTCAACATTTTCTGTTAATGGATTTTATATTAAGTCAGTCCAAAAATAGAGGAAAAGGTGTGAACATTTCCCCTCCCTGAAAATGGTTTTCATTTTCACAGTGAAAGATATGAAGATGGATTTTTTTCCCAATAGCTCTTCTCCTAAGTGTTTATCAAATAGTTTACGCAAACACATTTCAGCTTATGGTTTATTTATAAACAGTTCAATTTCTTTCTCCACAAAGGTGTGGAACTGGTTACCCAAGCCACGTGCTGGTTATTTATTTATTTACTTACTTATTTATGACTGGGTGAATGAAACTTTTTAAACAAGGAAAAAATGAATGAAGAATAGTGAAGAAATGATGCTGCAGTTCAGAATGAATAAATCAACAGGTCTAAATGTCGTGAAGCTGAATTCTCCAGTATCTTCATGAATAGTCAGTCAAGGTACTCGTGAAGGCCTGTTGACAACTTAAAAGCCTGTACATTCAATGTGTGGTTGGAATACACATACAGAAATATATGTAGGCATACAGTCTTGAATGATGTCCCATATAAACGTTCAGCCCTTCTGTTCAGATGTGCTGTACACGCCGTGAGCATACATCTACATGGATAGATCTACATAGGTAGGTATGTATGCAGTTGTCGTGGTTTAGCCCCAGCCGGCAACTAAGCACCACGCAGCCGCTCGCTCACTCCCCCTCGGTGGGATGGGGGAGAGAATCGGAAGAGCAAAAGTAAGAAAACTTGAGGGTTGAGATAAAAACAGTTTAATAGGGAAAGCAAAAGCCGCGCACACAAGCAAAGCAAAACGAGGAATTCATTCGCTACTTCCCATGGGCAGGCAGGTGTTCAGCCATCTCCAGGAAAGCAGGGCTCCATCACGTGTAACGGTTACTTGGGAAGACAAACGCCATCACTCCAAATGTCCCCCCTTCCTTCTTCTTCCCCAGCTTTATATACTGAGCATGATGCCATATGGTATGGAATAGCCCTTTGGTCAGTTTGGATCAACTATCCTGGCTGTGTCCCCTCCCAGCTTCTTCTGCACCTGGCAGAGCATGGGAAGCTGAAAAGTCCTTGACTGGTGCAGCAGCAACTAAAACATCTCTGTATTGTCAACACTGTCTTCAGCACAAATCCAAAACATAGCCCCATACCAGCCGCTACGAAGAAAATTAACTCTGTCTCAGCTGAAACCAGGACAGCAGTAATCACCCAAATCACACTATTTGGACTTGAGATATAAAAGAACTTCAAATGTAATGTCAAATCTCAGAAATCTAATGAGGTTTGCCTTTCTAATTCAATCCCCTAGTGATGCAGGCCTCCACCATTAGAAGTGATACTCTGGAGGTGACTCCTTCTTGCTTTGCTCAGAAGCCATCTAGGGAGACAAGGCTTTTTGGGACTGCACATTGTCAAATATGATCCCGCAGGCATGGCAGAAACATCACGCTACAAATCCAGGAAATGCAATAACACTTGATGAAGATAGTTAAGAAGGGCCATAGAAAGATCATGGCTATGAAGGGAGGGATTGAGTAGTGATGAGAAAATTAAACCTTTGGCGGTTGGGGTTGTAGGAGTTTGCAACCAGAATAAAAAGAACAAGAAAGGTGATAAACATTTGCTTTCCTTTAGATTTATGAAAAACAGCTAAAAGTATCTTCCTGGTTGCTAGAGAAATTTATTCTGTTAATTAAACGTATCAGAGTCAAACACTGGACTTTTTGTCGACTGTGTAACAACTCTGTATATGGCCTTTATTTCCATAGAAGTATCATGCAGATATGTTTCACGTAATTCTGCTCAGTAGTGATTACTGTTGAAGGTGAAGTTTGATACGTTTGATACTTCCCTTTCCCAAACCAATCAACAAAGTTAGAGGTCTTTCTAAGCCTAGTTGACCCACTGGGCTTGGTTGGGTGCACATATGAAATGTTTGGTTAGTCTGACATCTGGTTAGCTTTGACACCCACCCAACTGTCCATGAATTCATTTACGTCTGGATCATCTGGGCACAGGACCAAGATGAAGCTTGAGCTTATTTGTCTGGTAATAAAATATTTCAATCCCTCCACCCTTGCTTTTCCAGTCAGAAGACAGTTTGCATCTTAAACTGATATATATTCGATTTTTATAGTCTGCTTTTGCAAGATCCTTCCGTATGGTTAAAGTTAAAATTCACAGAGCCTGTAGACAGCTGGGTCACTCTTTGTATCAATCCAAAATGTGCCGGCTCAGTTAGGAAACACTGCTCTGTACAACAAAACATGAACTAATAATGGTTTAGTTCTTTGCTAATAGCATACCTGACACAAAATATCATGTTATCCAGCCTGAACCACTTAGGAATTAGCAGTAGCATACTGTACTATAGCCAGTTTGAACAGATGGATTTAGAACTGGAGAGTCAAATATATCCCTTTTTGGAATTTGTCTGCCTAATTTACTCACGTTACTGTTACAGAGACACCAAGATAGCTGATGATGCTGCTCTGCACCGTATTCACTCGGCTGCATTGCCACACAGAAATGTGATTCATAGACTCACAGGAATTGCAGATGGAAGAGCCATATTAGATCATTCAATCCATCTCCCTGCTGATGCAGAATTGCTCGCTACAGCTACAGTACATTTTCTAGTGTTTTGTCTGGTCTAGTTGTAAAAGTCCCCTGACACGGGACTTCCACTGCTTCCCTTGGGAAACTACTCCACAGTTCATCTTTCAAAATTGGCACTGTCAGAGACAGGCTAGAGAACTAGCAGGACCATTGACCCGTACTCAGTTGGGAATTCCTCCCTTCCTAATCACTAGGTGATCCTGCATGAAGATGCTGTACCATCAAAATCACACGGTGCTTGTGGACATATCACAGATTTACAGTAATGGACATTTTTTCTTCTCGTTTGCAAGATACACTTTGCTTTTTCAAACCTACCAACTTTTGTTGCCTTTTTATCCCGATGCCTCTGGTGCATCTGCTAGTCCCTAACATGGTCTATGCAAAGACTTGACACTAAAAAAACATCCAAACAATCTCAGCTCCTCTCTGGATGCTTGCACTTCTCATGTAAAGTTCAAGTTTCTCATTCTCACAGAGTCCTGGCCCACCATCAGTGCCAATCTTTTCCCTCCTACCAATGATACTGTCTTTCTGGAGGATTTTGGTTGCTTGTTTACTGCTACAGTAGCCTTTGTTTTATTCCATAAGGGTAAGACAAAGGAATTTTCAGTTTTCTGCTTGTTCACAAAAAGTCTGCCCAAGGAGGTGGGAACTATTGTCAATCAACACCAATAAACAATTTTCAGCAAACCAAGAGATGGGAAAAAAAAAAAAAAGAATGAAACATTACACTTAAAAATCTAAGTACACTGTAAACATTTAAATAATCAAAAGCAATATTTAGAAATTGAATTGTTGTGGGCATCTTTTGAACAGATTACTTTATTTATCTGACTTCTTTTCATAAGGAAAAAAAAAAGTCAAAGGTCAGGCAGACAGTTCCCGTTACCTGTATGTATCCTGGCTTTTCATTCAGCAACTCTCCTAAGTGGGGCTGGATGACCACCCTCCCATCCTTCCTGATTACCTACTTTTACTATGACTCTTACCAAAATAAGGCAGGACAATGTCAAAAGATTTCACCGGAATCAGAGGACTGCCTGATGAAAATATTCAGATTTCTGTGCAGCTCAGGAGCAATTAGGAAATGGAGACTGGAGAACGAAAATAAGAAAAATGAAGATCAATTCAAATTTCTACAATATAAAATATATGTATATTTTTTGGTCACCTATACTTTTTTCCTAGGTTCTGAGCCAGAATTGGATACACCAAATACCAAGCGAAAGGGCAGTTATGTCAGTAATTCCAGCCCATCTGGAAGCAATAACTACAGTCAATCACAGAGTAAATCCTTATCTGATGAGATTTCCAGCCCAATTTTTTTAGACACGAGAGGTTCAGATAGTTCAGATAAGGTTTGGCAGCTGAATTGGTATTTGTCCCAAGCAAACCTCCAGAGGTTCACCAGTCACTAGTAATAAATGAAAGTCTTTATAAGGTGATGGTTATTTTGTGGTCAACATGAGATAAATTGGTGGTGCCAGCCCAGGTCCTAGGAGACATCTGTCTATATCTGAATGCCACCACCAGCTCGCTAGACATCTCTGCAAAGGCACTGATGCCTGGAAGTTTTAATGAGCCTTCCTCCAAAGTGGGGTGGCTTTCGCTTTTGCCCTGAGATAGAGTGGGAACCCAACTGTTTTCAAGGGCAGTAGATCTAGCACATTCATTCGATGGAGCAAACAGCTCTTTGAAGGAGACATTAGTAGAGAAAACAAGCTGCTTGGGATGCAATACACACTGTGAGATCCACATCCATTCCATCTCTTTCCCATTAGCTTGTTTGCCTGCTATGCCAGGTGTTCTCATTAGCCATATGTATAAATATTTGTCTAACTTTTTTATTTTATCATTCTGGTACTGTATGTATAGGAAGAAGGGAGCCAATCTGTGTGTGAAAATCAATGTCTGAAGATTTCCTTTTGGCTGCTGGTAGCTGGGGTCTCTTTTAACAGCCCCTGTTGCAGCTGGCTGCTATCTCAGAGCCGCTTTTCCAACTACCAGGAACCAAATTAGGAAAAAAAAAAAAGATATGGATGAGATATTGACCTTCCACATGTCGTACATTTTACCAATAAGTATTAATGACAAAGACACTAAGGAGTGTAATCTCCCATCAATGAATCAATACAAATCCCATTAACACTCGATGAGGGGATAAGATAGCCTTCAAGAGTTTCACACTTGCTCTTTGTATAGGACTCCCTCTAAAGGCTCTGGAAGCCCTTTTTGCCTCAGTACCATCAGTATATTGTGATTTTAATGAAATGAAGAGGTTTTAAGAGGCAAGAAGACTCACCAGATGAACACACCTTACAAATCCCAAGTCTGGTCCGTACAAAAATTGAATGCTTATTTGATGTGTGTCCATTGTGTTGCAATCTGGAAACTGAGAAGTCCATAACATCAGCTATTCAGGTTGTCAGCAAGATCAGTAAAAACCAGAGACAGTTAAACAGTCAGTTTCAAACTTCCTAGAAATTACAGGCTATCAGTTTTTAGTCAGCTGTCTCCCTTCTTCCTCACTTCTCTGCTTTAACTTGTCCCTCCAGTTTCAGAAATGATACCAAATACCCACCCTTGACCTCTTCCCTTGTAGATCTACAATCATCTGCAATAGTGATTTAACTCACAGTCCCTGCACTGTGCAATTTTGGCTTCTGCTGAAGCCAAAAACTGGAGCTAAACTTCATGAGAACTTAGAAGCAGCTTCACAACACAGATTTAGCTCACTGAAGATAGCCAAGGATAAATTAGTTAAAGAAAGCACTGATGTTACTCAGGGTAATTGGTTCGAGTTCACCATTAGACCTACTGGGCAACTTTATCAAGTTCTTGAAATGCTTTTGAATGCAACAATGTGGTGGGAATAAGAGGAAAATTGCTTACATATATCTAAATCCTCTGGGCAAAATTCTCATACCAAACAGTCCTAATTTAGGCTGATAAATCAGAGAGAAAAAAAATCAGATTCTGAGTTGTATGTTTTGTTTTGGAAGGGTTTTTTGTTTTTCTTTTCTGAAGTACCTGCTGGGGAAATGTTCAAAGCCTCTGAGAGTAATTTGTACTGAATATTAATTTGGGCATGGGGGGGCTTAACTCCTCTTTGCTCTTCTGGCAGTCTTTCCATAAATCTAGAGCAAATTTAGGTACCACGGTGTCAGCGAATTGACTAAAATCCTCTTCCTTAGCCTTCTATTTCCCTTTCTTCCTTCACTCTCCTGTATTTATGTCTCTCTGAAAATTTGAAAAAACCTGCCTGCAATTCCATTCCTTATTCTCTGTTTTTGCAATTAGATGTGCAGTCTGTGTTACCAGTACCATGGGAAGACAACTGAGCTGTCTGCCTCCTTCCTGGTTGCCTCTGAATTGCTTCAGCCTGCAAAGAAAACATTGTGGGACTTTGTTCAGAACAGTAAGAAACTAAATATTTATCTTCCCTCTTATAATTTATGCAGCATGGGACTAATATAGAAAGTACCAAGATTGAAAGGTCAAGTGAGCTTCCAAACAGTGTTTCACAATGATATATCATTGCACTTTTACCATGGCCTGCTTTCTAGAAAATGAAGCACCAGTAGCAATGATGCACCTAAAGAAATAATCTTAACCATGCTATGGCCCGATTTTCTGTTATGTATTTATAAGTTTCATTTACATTTCCTGTAGGGATCATTATCTCTGCTGGAAATTTTAAATCAGTGTTAATACCAAAAGAGTCAACATTTGTGGGTTACCCTCTAATTGTTTGCAGGCACCTGCTGATGTTTTAATTATTCAATGGACTGGCTACGGGATGAAGATAGTGTAGGTGTAGGATTTTCTGGCGTTGGACCAAGGCAGCACAGCCCACATCCCTACCACCTGTCTGGAGCAGACCAGGGTGTAAAATATCTTGTTGGGAATACCTGGGTTTCCTCTCAGGATGGAGGTCATATAGCAGTAAAACCACATTGTCCTTTCTCATGAAAGACCTTTTGGATGGGCACCTTCCCTTCCTCCAAGCTGCCGAAGTCACAGTCCTCACATTTGTGTCCAAGGGACCTTTCCAGTCCCTGGGATTTCAATAATACTTGAACCATTCTCTTTTACCTTTGCACTGCCATTATTGTAGGGACTTCAGGTGGGGCCAGTGCAAGCCAGCAGGCATGCAGTACACCACAAAAAAGGGATGGATCTCTGGTAACTGCAGCTTTCATTAGTTTAAATTGGTTGAACCAGATAATGCGACTCCTCACTATGTCCTTTGTACATCTGCTCAGTAGAGCTAGTCACTTAACTGTGCCTTTCTTCTGAAGCTGGAAAAGACCTGTCCATAAGATTGCATCGTGTGTCAGAATAGCACACCAGTTTCTACTCAGAAGATATTTTAAGTGCTTTGCTAAAGTTGAATGACCCAGGCTACTAGTGGATATGGTGGGTTCTCCACCTCTTGAAGTCTTCAAATCAGGAGTGGATGCCTTTCTGAAAGATAGCGTTTAGCTGAATGTGATTTATTAGGCTCACCACAGTGGGAAATGGGTAAAACACTAAGACTGGAATTATAGAGCAGCTTAGCATAAGTGACCTGATGACCCCTCCCGGCTTTAAAAATCTAAGAGCTTAGCCAAAGATCCAAGAAGTGAATATGGCTTTTTTATAGGCATGATGTAAACAAGTTTATGGAGATGCGTGTGTGAACGAGGACTAGCCAAGGTTTTGCCAGGTCAGATTTGTAGCGCTTTAGAGCATAAGTCCAGTTCTTCATGGGTACAGCACCCATAAAATAATAATGTTAAAAAAATCATAGGTAAGAGCTAAATAAAGCAATGGCATTGTTTTCCCTTAAATGTCACCTCCTTTGGAAGAAAAAGAGGAGTGGAAAATTATAGGTGTCTGGCCAAAAAAAGGGAGGGGACATGGAGCAGGAGAAATATCAGCCATCAAAATCTTCTGGTTTGCAGATAAGAGGGGAATGAAAGACTTCCTGCACACAGGGAACAGAGGCCCCGGGGGGCCGGGGGGCCACGGCCAGCTGGGAAATGCCCAGGGCCATATATAGAAACCCTCGCAAACAAACAGCTCCCGCCTGGCACAAAAGTCACAAAAAGCCGGGCGGTGAGCGGGGGCCGGGGAGGGGCGATGCTCCCGACGCCTCTGCGGCCTGTCCGGCCTGATGGATTTAACGAGCGCAGCAGCCACATCAAAAACACCCCCAGCCTTTAGATGAATGAGCTGTTTGTTTTTCTTCCCGATGGCTTGATAAGAGGTCACAGGATGTGTTCAATTTATTATTTTTTTTCCCTCTCTTCTTTTTTCTTTTTTTTTTATTAGAATGAAACAATAGGTTAAGAGAGAAAAGCCCCAGCCCAGTCCCAATAGGTCTCTCCGTCCCCTGTGCCGCTTCATTTCCTGCCTTTTTGAAGCAGACATCCCCCTTTTGTTTTCCTCCAGCCCGGCCAGCGCGTGTCGGTGCGGCGGCCACCCAACAAATGGGTTTTGGCCACCGCCACCTCCTCGCCCCCGCCACTTGCTCACGGCCGGCGGCTTCCTGAGGCCCGGCAGCCGCTGCCGACCTGCCGCCGGCCTCGCAGGAAGAGATGGAGAGGCCTGCGCCCGCCCGGGCGGAAGCAACGGGAAATCCCTGCAGCTGCCCGATTGCACTCCCGCGGCCGGCGGGACGCGGCCGGGGCGTGCGGGCGCACGGCGAGAGAGTCTTCCTCTTGGCCCGGCCACGGTTCTCCCCCCTGCCGCTGGAAATTCGTGGCACGCCGGCTCCCACACGCACGCCGGGGGAAGTGCTGGGAGCTGGAGATAAGGCCTCCCGCCGCTCCGGCTGCCACCCGGCTCTGCCGCCGCGGTGAAAGTGGGAAACAAAGCCGAGGCGCCCAGGAGGCTGCCCCTGCTCGCCCAGGACCTGGAAGGGGACACTCGGTGTCTCCAGCTGTGGTTCATGGGAAGGACAGGGACCAGGTAACTCGCTGGAGAGGAGCGAGTGAGCGTGCCGGGAACCCCCAGCCTCCGGGGACGTGCATGGATGCTCAAGGCTGGGCTCAGTTATTGGAATTTTCACACACCTTCTCAGTCCATCAGCCAAAAATTGGGGTGCAAATGGCTTGTTCCAGACACTCGGTGTCTCCAGCTGTGGTTCATGGGAAGGACAGGGACCAGGTAACTCGCTGGAGAGGAGCGAGTGAGCGTGCCGGGAACCCCCAGCCTCCGGGGACGTGCATGGATGCTCAAGGCTGGGCTCAGTTATTGGAATTTTCACACGCCTTCTCAGTCCGTCAGCCAAACATTGGGGTGCAAATGGCTTGTTCCCGATATATATGAAAACCATGGGTTTCTGGGGGTTTGGTCCCTGCCTCTGGCCTCCTCCAAGGAAATATGTCCCTAATCACAATAAACAGGGTTGAAATTCAAAAAGCAACCACTGACTTCTTTAAAAATCCATACGCTCCCTGTCTGTGCCCAACAGGAGTTGAGTAGCAATGGGAAAAATAAGTTTTCTTTTCTGGCTGGAGCTGCCCAGAAAGAAGGACGATGGCATGCACATGTTTCAGCAGCCCTCGGGGGCCGGACCTGCCTGTGGGAGGGATGGGGAGATGGCATCTTCATGGATGAGCTGCTCCTGCCTGGACCTTCCCCGGTGACCACAGTTGTTTGCAGCCATGCTGCAACTCTGCGGTTTGCAGGAGAGGAATGCAATTTGTAAATCTCTTCCATACCAGCCTAACTTCTGATTTTGGCCTAAAATTATGAAAATTGAAAAAATTTGTGAACTCTTAAACTGCTCATTAAGGTTCTTGGTTTTCAGCCTTCCATCTGATGACCTCTCTTGACAATTCCCTTTGTACAGACGACCTTTTCTTTTGCACAGAGGCTGCAGCGCTCATCCGCGAGGCAATGCAGGAGTTAAAAATATATTCATATAGGCAAATTTGAACACTAAAATAAAACTGTCTTCCTGAGGTCATTGTCTCTCTAGACCAAAGTGAGGGAGGAAGTGCAGGAATGCAATGCTGATTAAGATACCACATGCTGGGCAGGTATCAGTTTAAACACTTTAGACTGTTACCTGCTCAGCAGGGAAGACCTGAATCCACATTTGATGATTAGGCCATATTTATGTCTCAGCTCAGCAAGTCTCTATACATTGGCCTGATGAGCAGAGTGTATAAACTCACACCGGTGTCTCCATATTAGCCAGAGGGGTGAAAAAAGGCTTCACAGGTACATGGGATTTCTGAATATATGGGTGTCCAGGGCCCATTTAGCCCAGGCTGTATTATGGGTAAATGACAATCCACCCACTCTGCCCCCTTTCACTTTTTGGATGAATCATGCAGCAAGCTGAGTCACATCAAATTAATATAAAATAAATTAAGTTTTGTTGCACAGGCAACAAAACTGATAATGGGCTGCCTGAAGAAGGGACTTTCTAGTATATGGAAAACTGTGCGTATATATATACATACACAAATAGATATGTCTATAAACTCTAAATACACCCATATCTAGACCTATGTATATATGTTTTGCAACTTTACATGAAAAGCTGTAGCAATGTTACATCATACAGTATTTGAAGGTCTCTAATTCTGATTAGCATTCTTGATGGGTTCTTTCAGCATGGTTTACTCAGGAAACAAGGCTTATGCAATCACAGTCTGTGTATGTGTGTACGCGTCTGTCACCATTAGACATCAGATAATTTACACAGGAGAGAGGCATTATGAATGTCCCTAGACCAGGAAAAGCTTCCTGGAGAAATAGCTTCTGTCAGTATTTTCACCTTAAAAAAACAGAGAGAACTCAACTATAAGAGATGTATCTATTAAAAATCTTCATTAGGCTTTGTTAAATCCTATACTTGTGGAACTGCTGGCTCAATACCTAAAGAATTATTATGAATAAGTAATCATAAAGGATGTTACCAAAGAAGCAGAAGGCTACTCCTATTTCATATTAATCTGCTACTTTTTTCACTGCAAGATATATCCATTTTTTAAGAGTTTTATTTTTCGATTTACAAAATTCTCCTCTTGGTTATACACAAGTAGGTTTGCAGCTCTGGGCAGAGCTCAGCTTTCAGGATATTGCACTCCCACATGACCAAAACCATCTCACATGACACAAGGACTAATATTACTATTTGGGAGTTAAAGCTCCCCTCCAAATGTTCGTGAGTGATGCGTAAGAGAGGCCTTCAGCCCATATGCTCTGCAAAATAGAATTCCAGAATAGGGTCTGATTAGCACAACTTCCGCTGATGGTCCTGGGTGTTCCTTCAGCTTTAGCCCCTGAAGATTAAACCCCATAAGATCCAATTATGAACATAGGATTTAATATAGGATTTAATATAGGACAGTAGCTTAATTATTTTTTTCTTGTGTTTTTTTGTTTTGGGGATTTTCTTAATATATATATACAGCCTTGGCACTGGGGTTCATACAAAGAACAAAGAGTTGGGCTGCGGTGTTGCTTACACAAAAAATCCAACTCAGACAGCTGTGATTGCACCTGGAGAAGTCCTGTCTTCCGCCAAAATCCATCTCTGACTTGGAGAGCTGCTCTAGTGCCCTGTTAGGCATTTGTACCCAGGTACATGATATTCCACTGCCTCATCTCATTGTTACAGTGGCAGCACAGACAATTTACTGGAGTTCGTTTTGGGGCAAATAATCCAGTGATATGGAGAAGCCAGGAAGGGAAAGGGAATTATGGTTTGAATTGCTGATATTTCTAAAGGAAAAACACCAGTTGCCATGACAATAAAAATGTGAAATATTCAAAGAGGTCAAAATTAAAATACATGATTTACTCGTCTCGAAGAAAGTGCTACACACATACACACACCTCATGGATTTTAGTTTTTGAGATGCAATTTTTTTTATTTGTTTTTAGAGATTCAGGACCATCTCTTAGAGCATCCCTCACTGTTCATACAGCCTTCAAACTGACCTCTGCTGTGGAGCTCATTTCTGAAATAGAGTCCTTGTACTTTCTAGTCTTTCCTAAAAAGTTAGGAAAGGTGTCAAACACCTCTGGTCCATCTTTACGTCTGTGACTAAATGGGAGCGAACAGGCCTGGAGAGATGGAGAATTCCCAGCTGGGAAAGGATGGGAGCACTTGCTTCTGTAATAGGAATATGTTGGCAAACAGAGATGCTTTGGGAAGAACAGACCCACAATCACTGCTTTGTGTTTCTTTCTTTTCCAGTTCTCTGGAGAGGGAGGGCTGTTTTGGTTTTTGTTTTTGTTTTGTTTTTAGCCTCCCTATGGCATATTTCCAGCTGCAATATAGCCACCTTGGCACCTCCTTTTTCCTTCTTTTAATGCTGTTGTAAGCAAGACTAGCCCTTACCAGAAGCCTATTTCAGTATCTATGTAATAAAACTGTTCAGAGGCTCCATCCACAAAATTTCAAATTTGCCAAAAAAATCCAATACTCTCTTGAACCCTCAAGATACAAAACCAGATTTTTTTTCCCCCTTGTGATAGCCTACCAAAATGAGAGAAGAGGATTGCTATTTAAAAAGAAAAATCCCCAGGAACTCCTCCTACCAGGCTGGGATTGATCTCTGTTTACCTCGGGGGTTGTAGACTGGCAGGAGAACCTGCCATCTGACCACGACATGTGCCAAGTCTCGCAGACTTCTTCTTCCAACTGAGTCCTTGTGCTGTAATTTACTTTCCATGGAACAGGGATGCATCCAGAAGGATCAGTGAGGTGTAAAGCTCGAAGTGTACAAAGCCTCTTTTGTTCTGAACTAATTATGTTGTTACTCGTGTGTGTGCTAAGTTGGAGGTGTCCAAGGAAGAACAGCCAAGAAGTCTCTACTACTTTCATACTTGGTCACTGTTCAAGCCATAGGGGATGTCAGTGTTTTTGCCCTCAGGGACATCTAGAACAGGGAACTTCAGGAATTCACAAAACCAATAAACAGTAAAGCATGTGGGGGGAGAAGGGAGGAGAAGGGTCAGCAGAGGGACTTTGCAGCCTTCCTAACGTCTGGGTCTTGCTCAGTGTGGTGTGGGTGGAGAGGGGAAGGGGGCAACATTTTCTCAGAAGCTCTCGATTTACTGAAATAGGTTGAAGAGGTTGAGCCACTTAAAATCACGTTATCTTTAGCAACTGTTCAATTGCTGTGCTTGCTCAGGAAATGTCGGCAGTGAACACCCTTACCCCTACCATATTTTTTATTCAAAAATCATATTTTGATTTTGCTCTCTGTGGTGCTGCTGTGAATCCTGACTGCATTAATTGTGCAGATTCCCTTCATTCAGATCCTTAGCAAATTGTGCATTTATCTTAATCACTAACACAGGTAAAAACCGGTTGAATTAATAAGTAATGACTTTGAGTTTTCAGCTTTTTTTTTTTTTTTTTTTCAGTCATGTGGAAGGCTGGTTCCTCCCCATTCATCCTGCTCAGCATACAAACATACCTAAAATGTCCTGAGAGAATCAGAGTCCTCATGGACAAGGGCTGATCTACGACTTCACTGGGCTATGGAACAAGCCATAAAATAAGAAATTTTTTTAAGAAAGTAACAATTTACCATCAGAAATCTTTGAACCATACATTTAAATTCTTGAATTTGGGGCAAAATATTATTTGCACAACAGACTCAGCTCTCCTTATCTCCATAGCCTGAAGTATTCCTAGCGTTGCCAGCTGTACAGTGCATATCTCATTGCAGTACACGGTGCTCTGAAGTGTGCCAAGTAATAAGCTATAAAGAGAGAAGCAGGACTCAAGCAACACAAGGATGCAAAGCAATATTTTCCCTTGACACCCAAGGTCATGGCATAAAGAAATGTGGAACAAGGGAGCGTCAATTTTCATTGAAGATGCAGGGTACAGTACTGCTGTACCAAGCTAACAGAAATAAATTAACGTGATGGCAAACTTAGAGTGTCCTCTTAAAATGTGTTTGTAAGCGTGTGAGCGTGCATGTGGGGGGATGATGCTACATTGCTCTGTATATTTTCATGGCTAGCAGAAAAAGGCATCACAGACTTAAAAAGAAACACTTTTTAAAGATAATCTACTCTGTATATACTATAAATACTGACACACAGATACTGACACACAGTTTTGCAGGGAGCTCTGGGTTAAAGAGCTGAGAGGAGTAAGTGTAGTTTGCTGCCCAGTGAATTACTCATCAATACAGTTTTAACTCATTGCCAGTTCTTGACCAAAACATATACCCATGATGACTTTTCAGGATCGATTATATTTATATTTGTGCCCCTATAAAGCTAGAATAACTATTTGTTGCATTCTTCCATTCTCTTGCCTCCCAGCGTGAGGCAAGTGCCTCCTATACATGTATAGGAGAACAGAAGAAACCTTGTTTGTCTGTTTTGCTTTTGCAGTGGTATTATACAGTGTAAATGAGGAGTAAATGCAGAGGAAGAGTTGGGTTTCTCATTGCTTTGTGCCCAGTTTGGAGTCCTATGAAGTCAATGGAAAATCCTCCATTGACTTAGACAGGGTTTGTATCAGTCCCTTGAACAGTATCAAGCCAGCAAGAAGGATTCATAGCATTCACCATATGGCTCCAACTTACTTTAATTCTTTACCTAACATTTCTGAAATGCAGACTGTAAGGGAGCATTCCTTTATAGTTAGGAAAGCACAGGGTGCTTAATTTTAATGGAAAACTCTTTTTTAAACACAGACGGATCCTGCTGTGTTTGACAAATATGTTCCAGAAAGAAGCTCAATCTAGATGTTATGTGTAACTTTATCTTATTCCCTTTTGAGCACTACTGTTCTTGCAAAGTGATCTCTCAACTGCCCAAAGTCATTACACTTTTTCCCTTTCACATTGTACCTCTGTAAATGTCAGACATAACTACATTTTTATTTGCAGAGATACCACTGCTATGAATGAGTAAAAATTTCCTGCTCCCCCGCCTCCTTCTCTTTACCCTGTGCGCTTTCTGCTAATATGATTTGTTGAACAAATTGTTCCATTAATCTGGGGCTGTTTGACAGAGTGAGAAAATAAGTGCCAAAGTGAGAAGATTCACAAGAATCGGAAATCTCAGTCCCTCTTTCTCAAGGTAAATAGTTATTATATCAGGGTGTCAGACTGGTGAAATGGATGTACTTTCATTCTCAGTTTGTAAATGTCACTTTTCCTCAGCCCATCAGGGTGACAAATGAGGTGTGGGTTACAGTAAGAGTTCATTCCTTGACAAAGTTCTTGCTGGCTTATTTCAACAGGAAGGTAACCTCCCCTTTCTGCCCCCCACCCAAAAGCAGGGGGAGGGGGACACATCTTCAGTCAGCAGAGAAACACGAAACAAGGCAACCTGGGCTTGAATAATGTCCAAATTATTTCCATTTGCTGCTAAAACCTGACAGAGGTGTCTTCAAAAAACAAGTCGTGACGCACTTTGTTTGCTTTTCTGCTCTTTTCTTGCTTGTTGTTTTTAGCCAAGACCCATATGACATACTTTTACTGGTGCTTATGTCAATATTTATTGAACAAGTGGTCAAGAGAGGCCACTTTTTAAGCCCTGTGCTATCTGGTTGTTAATTACCACACTGCAATGTGTTAATGAAGAAGAACACCCTCTTCTTCTGACAGATAATTGATAAGAGATCAGGAGGCCCAATGCCTGACAAGGAACATGAAATGGCTTCTTCGATTGCCCTGTAGATCACTGCATTTGAGCAGTCATAGGACTAGCAAGGAGCCCACATGGCTCACGGGGAAACACAGTCCCAGGGTGAAGACCGTGGTAAGGAAAGAGCAAAGGATGATCTGAGCGATTTCAGCAGAGGGCCTTCTTTGATTTCTGAGTCTATGATAACCCTCTCAGGAAAATGGGATTTGCAGTAGCTCATGAAATGTCTTCACCAAGGCTGAAGCATCATCTTCAGGACACAGACTTTTTTTTTTTTGTTAATGGTCTAATAACCATGAAAGAAAGCTGCACCTGCCTCAATTTGCCATAGTAGTAATTCAGAAAGATTTTTTTTTTTATGGATTTAACCCTTTTCTTTCAGCTTGTAGCAGCTCTTAGCGTTTGGAACTGATAACTCAATTCAGATTCTCGTCTTGAGAATGGTTTGTGAGGCGACTGTGTTTGGTGCTCATGAACAAAACTGTTATGAATCAAGCCGATGTGATGTGAAGCAAATCTATCTAATTTTCTCTCTGTGTGTGCATTTCCAATGTATTTATCTCTGTGGAATCCAGGCAGCAGAAAATACTGAATTTTGTATGACATCATACCCATTTCAAACAGATCACAATCTCATAAGCATACGATTATGCTTTATCTAACAGACCAGGGACTAAAAGGCCCTACTGAAAAAGAAATTTCAAAAAGTAATAGTACAGTGATCAGGAAAAAACAAATCACTTCATACTGCGACTTTTTTTTTTAAATGTTCTTCTCTTTTTCTCATCAAGCTTGCTCCTGCACGTAAATTGTTCTTTGAAGACCCATTTTCTCCAGTACTGGCTAAAATAAGCAGAACAGTTACAGTCAACAATATTCTGCCCACTTTGCCAGAGCCTTCATAATTTATGTCTAACCTGAATAGGAAAAGCCCTTATAAATTTCAACAAATGTCTCATTAATTAACACCCCATCTCCCTAAGCCACAGAGCAGCTGGTGAAAAGAATTGTGTAGGTTGATTCTGTAGATATAAACTAGGTCAACAAGAGGGATCCATACTCACTATTGCAGGGTGATATTTCTCTGGAGGGTATTAATAGTTTCTGGGGTCTTTCAGCTTAGACTTAAAACTATTCAAAGTCAACAGTATAAAGCTGCTCAGCCTATGTACTTAAATTTAAAAAAAAAAAAAAAAAAAAGAAACCACAACGCATTACAAGGTTTCTGTGCAATGCAACGCAATGAGTCAAACCCTGAAATCCTTACTTAGGCCTCTATCCAAGACAATTGGAGACTTTCTATTGATTTAAATGAACTTTGTGTTGTGACCTTTTTCTGGTTAGCGCTTGATCATGCAAACTCCTTACTTTACTGATTACACTATATATTCATGGAGAGTCTGAAGTCCTTAGTCAGGCAAACTCTGTTTTCTTGCCTGCATGATAAATTATCTACAAAGCATTATTCTCTGCTCATTTCTAAATACTCCTTAGCCTATTCAACATGCTAATTTTAGGGTAATTTATTTTTTCTATAACTGTGCATAACTCTAATAAAATTAAATTAAAAATATAAGGCGGGACTGTGAGGAATTAATATTACAGGTCTATCTAATGCAAGGACTGAATACAAGGTGGAAAACTGAGAGGGAGAAAATGCCTGGGAAGCATTTCCCTAACTATAGATGTCTTGCATACGAAAACCTTGTCTGAAGTCATTTGAGGAGTCAGGCAGGCAATTTCCCCCCATTCTTGCAGTTTTAGTATATCCTATATCATGATAGGATGCAGGGAAAGGAGAAGAGAATGCCTGAACAGTGGCTAGCAGTGAAAGATTAGCCATACAAAATTTAAGCAGGATCTGATAGCCAGAGGAGGGAGTCAATGGGCAGGCAGAGGAAGACTTTTCCATGCTGGCAAACTCATTTCAAAAAGGTGCAGAATTAGAAGTGCAAGACCAAAATAAATGAGAGCATGAAGGTGAGCATTTATCAGAAAAGAGGGAGAGCAAGTAGGGGATACACTAGGATGTGAAGACAGAAAAGCAGTTAGGAGCAAAGTCATAAAGCTCCTTGGAGGAGATAATCCTGACTAGTGAAGTCAATGGAAGTTTTACCATTGACTTCAACAGGGTCAGGATTTCACCCAGGGAGTGTTAATATGATGTGGAAAGAGATAGGAAGACAGTAGAGATACTCAGAGAGCGAGCAACATGGTCATAGCATATAACATTAGCATATTAATGGCTATGGCTGTTTTATTTTACAGCTCTGTATGAAGCATAGAGACTATAGGAACTTCAAGAATACTAATATGTCCCTCATTATTAACTAATGCAATGGCTGGAATCCTCAAAATAGAGATTCCCCCCCCCCGCCCCTATTTACCCCTGCGATATCTCACGTGGGAGGTTGAGTCAGACTAATTTTGGTATTAAAAAAAAAAAGTCAGAACAAATATCATCATGTCCAGTAAGCCTAATGTATTGATTGAATCCAAGCTGACCACAAAATTTAATTGCAGGTCCATAATTATTTGAGGTTAGGAAAAGTTACATTATATTTTCTGAGTTAAGCTAAATAGATCAAGGCTTTTTATCTTGAAAAAGGACAACCTAGGAGGGGGAGTAGGAGGTCAGATATAGGTCTTTAACATTCTGGCTGGCCTGGAAATGGCAAATAGATAGTGAGTGTTCACTGTCTCTAGTAATCTAAGATTTAAAAGTCATCAAATGAAACTAGCAAGGGGTATATTCAAAACAAACAAGACTTCTCTCTTTGTAGTACAAAGGCAACTTGTAAAATTCCTTGCAACAAGATTTAGGGGTGGTTGCATAGTTTCAAAAACAATGTATGGAGAAATTCATGGAAGAAAAACACATTGAGAGCTATTCAATGCATAGAGATCTCTTGTTCAGGGAGTTTCTGAGCCACAGGTCACTGGAAAACAGCAGAGTATTTCAGAAAAATATCCTTGTATTGTTCCCGAGATATTTGCTCTTAGCTGAATCCAGAGAGCACACTGGGTTATATGGCCCTTAGGTCCAACATGGTGAAGCAATTCTCTATTCTAAGGCAATAGAGGCTAACTTATTTAAATAAAGCCTACATTTCTTTTTTCCTTTTTTAAGAAAATATCTGTGGGGAAAATCCTGTAATACATTTACTTGTTCCTTTAAGCTTTTATCAAAGATCCTGGGTGTTCTAGGTGAGGGGTAAAAGTGTCTGCAGGTAAAGTTTGTGTTTGTCAGAATAATTCGACTGGGCAGCTCTGCAAGGTTTGTCTATGCTCACTAAAAGGACATGAGCGTGCCAAGAAATCGACAGGTTTGTTGGCTGGGTTTTTGCCTTCTACTGGAAATTCACTTAGGAGCTAATCCAAAGCCAACTAAGTCAATGAAAAACTCCCATTAAGTTTAATGGGTTTGGGATCAGGCCCTTAAATCATATGTAGGCAGCTAAATCTGCCAGTTCTTTAAAGATGCATAAATTTACCTGCTATTCCCCAAAGCACAACTGCATCCCTCCAACACCTGTCTGACAGAACTATTGAATATAATAAGAAAACCTTACAGAATCACAAGTAAGCTGTGAACACCAGCCTGCCACCAATCTCTTCTGATGCCGAGGTAGTTAGTACCTGGGACTACTAAAAAACTGTAATCAGGGACGGTGCTGAGATATGAAATACAAGTGTTCCATCTGTCTAAACCCAGCAGCTCGCAAAACATTAGCCAACTGCTAAGTTGCTGCTTTTCTACAAACTGAGTCATCCTCATCACACATACCGCTGGGTTTTAAATGATTGACAGGAAAAAAAGCTAAGAGAAGCAGCTATTTCTTTACATTTAGCTGGTTTGTCAGGGCATTTGAAAACTTCTGGATTAAGGTGAAAATGCTTAAGGATTAAGTGGGGAGTGAACGGAAAGGGAATGAAAATATTTTAGTGCTGTGAATTTAGAAGTCAAGCAGACATGCTCAGGAGAGCTAGCAAGACCTTTACCAATATGCTGTATCTAATCAACAATATCATTTAGAGTTTTCCACTTTATGGAGGAAAAAACCTGATGTTTGAAGGTTTCTCTCGCCAGTGCTGTATCTCATCAGGGCCTTAATATACTCAGCATGTGTTTTGCAAAATGAGATTTTGCAAAAATCAGGGTCACCCCTTGCACCCAGGCAAGAGGTATTAAAAGATAATCATCTTCACAAAAAGTGTCTTGAAATGGTGGAAATAAATATAAGTCTCAAGAACTTTTGGGAGAGTTACCGGGGGCTCGATCACACCAGAGAGTTGTGAATCATAACAAGAGATGTCTAGGAATGTATTATTCAAGAGGAAGCACTGATATTGATAATATTCACATTTAAAGACTGTTGTGAATTGTCGTAATGTTGTTAATTGCATGAATAAAAGGCAAAAAGGAGGCGGTTCTCTGTACTCCAAATTTCTCTGCACTGTGGTAGGCAAAAGGTGACTTGAGGGCGTCAGGAAGTAATGATTTAATTCCTTGGCTTATTGCAGGTGTCCTGTAATGTTTTGAGTACTTGGTTTTCTGTGTTTATTTCCCCATCTAATATTTTTGTGCAGGGGGGACAAAAAAAAAAAAGAGAAGAAAAATCAGATATTATCCATTTTGCAGAGAATACTGGAAAGTCCTGTCAGGTAGCACGAGATTAAAATGTTTTCAACAAACTGTGGAAACTTGGTTTGGAAGATTGTAGGAAAAATGTAGGAAGTTCTTCAAATACTTGAAGTAACTTTAAAGACCCCATGGAGGAAAAAGGCAAGTAGGAGGAACAGCAAGATTTCATATTATCACTTGTAGGAAGATGTTTCTTTTGCAGAGACCCCTAGAGCTGAAAAAACAGAAATAGTGAGTCATTAATTCTCAGCTCAGTTGTTTTCTTTGATGTTTGCTATTCAGAGTAAGTAGTTTATGCCCATTCTGGGACTGGAAACATGTTTATATACACAGTAGCATCATCATCATCATCACCATCATAACTGAATAATTTATATTTTAAAAAACCCTTGCACACTTTATAAAATAGGATACAGGCATTACTGCATTTGCTCACATAAAGGGCCAAACCAACTACCTTCCTTAAATTCATTCCCTAGAAAATGCCTATAGAAGTAATAAGCCTTCAAAGAAAAGGCCAATGCAGCAGACCACAGATTCTGCAGTAAAATACTTATTGAGAAAGGCATAAATACATTTAAAGAAATTAAAGCACATAGAAATATCCCAAAGCTTGGGGAAAAAAAAAATTGTAGATAACCAAAGATAATTACCACCTATGAAAAAAAAGCTGAGGTATTTTCAGGTTTATCAGTAAAGATTGATTCGGGTAACACCCAAATGTAGCAGCTATGATTCAGGCATCTATCCATCACAGCTCTGATTAATTCTGAACTTTCTTTCTCGGGCAATAGCTGAAAACTACTGGGCAGCTCAGATTTTGGGCAGTGTGGCTGCTGACATTTCACCGCAGTGCGGTCCCCTAGATTTTAAGGATCTGCACTGATTTCCTTTTAGTGCTCCTTACAGCCTTGCATGGCCTGTGTCCCAGCTGTTTTAAAGGTCTGACTCGAAATTTGTCTGCTCTCATGGCAGTGGAGGAGAGCAATAGCACTATACAATTTACTGTGATCTAGGAATATGCACTACTTTAAGGGAGATGAAACCTATCCTGAGGATGTCTCAGTGATGGTATCTTCGCTCTGAAATCTGCTTCCCTTCAGACCCAGCAAGACCAGATGCCCTGGCTGCCCTCTGACCAATACAAGCTTATGTGCACACCATTGCAATGGGCATCCTCCCACTGAGCACCAGTTCAGGCTTCGTTATTTTGGAAAAGAGGCTAAAGAAATTAGGTTGAGTCTTCTACAAAAAAACCCGAACAACCTGATACTATATATGTCGATGAGTTTGTTGGACTTAATTTATTGAGCAGATATACCCTTGTCAGGCACCCCAGACACATGCTTAAAAAAAAAAAGGACAAAACTAGGGGCTTGAAATGTCACATAAACCTGATTTACTAATCCGCCAATCTGTACCCTTCCAAGCCGTCTAAAATACATATAGGTTAACGTTACTAAATCCCACTTAAAAAGAGGTTGGTTTTGTTAAGTGTGGCATGATTTCTAGTGAGTATTCTACTCAGCCTGCATTCTTGACCTTAGACAACATGCATAAGTACATATAATGTCACTTGCTAATGTAACCACCTGGCTGCAACCATCTACCAGGTTCTTAGCCATTTCCACTTATTAGCAGAAAGAATTTTTTCTCTTTTTAATCTGCACATTGCACATCACTTAGTTTTACATGAAAAATGGCATGCATAATTAGGCATAGCATCAATTAAACATTCACATTCGAAAATGCCCTGCCCAAAATCATGCAATTCAGTGGCACATTTGATACCAAGGTTTTCTAATACATGATAGTCCATTCTCCATTCGTTTTGAATCTCTTCTGTTAAATGCCCTGTTTCAGCTAGAGACTGCACAGTAGGAAATTAAAACATGTTGATAGATTGGAAAGTTATTAAGCTTCCTTGCAGTGTT